>NC_051433.1:31235339-31258233 GCF_001649575.2 Kryptolebias marmoratus | reverse complement strand
GGAGACAACGAGGAGAACACAAAAAACTCACCGGACTCATGATGGTTACCAGAAACTAANTACTTGAAGATTGATGACCTGATGGGTGATTTGTGAAATGGCGTGTCCGGTTAGGCCAGTGACTGTTCGAGTGGAATCCAAAGCTTGAACTGGTAAGTTGAGTTGATCCACTAAACTTTGTGAAATTAAATTTAGTTCAGAGCCAGAATCCACCATGGCTGCGATGGGTAGTGACGTCTGTTCTGTGATGATTTTTGCTGGAAGAGAAAACAAAGAAGTTGGGGAGAATTTTAATGGACCCGACAGAGCTTCCCCCATTACTGACGGGTCGACCCGTTTCCCTGAACCGGGCAGTTGGCCACGAAATGTCCTTTATTTCCGCAGTAAATGCACTCTCTTTGCCCTGAAGCGCCTCTGTCTCTCTTCTGCAGAAAGTCGAGTTCGGCCCACCTGCATAGGCTCAACTTCTGCTACCGGATTGAGGGACTCAGCAACTCTTCCCTTTCCCAACGCAACCCCAGGTGTGTGGGCAGTCGGTGGGAAAGAGTCCCTTTCGCGCTGTCGTTCTCTCAGACGATTATCAATTCTGATGGCTAGCGAAATTAGTTCATCCAAGGTAGCAGGTTCATCTTTAGTAGCCAATTGATCCTTAATCGTGTCAGACAAAGAACCAGTAAAAATACCTCTTAGTGCCAATTCGTTCCATCCTGCTTCCTCCGCCGTAATCCGGAAATCCACCGAATAATCCGCCACAGATCTGCATCCTTGCCGTAACGTAAGTAACCGCTTCGCTGCTTCCTCCTGCTGTAAAGGGTGGTCAAACACACGCCGGAACTCCTGAACAAAACGTAAAAAATCCAGCGTGTCTATGGAATGAGAACCCAAAAAGGCTTGTGCCCAACGCAGAGCTCGTCCCTTCAACGCTGCTACAATATAAGTTATTTTAGCAGCGTGCGTAGGGAATAATGATGGAGAGCGAGCAAAAGCTAAATTACATTGAAGGAGGAAACCTCCGCAACGATCTGTGTCCCCTTCAAAACACTCCGAAGGCTTCATTTCCGGTTCGCGGAGCGAAGGTAAGGGGGCGGTAGGAGGTGTGGCCGATACTGACAGTGGAGCGGGGCTTGTGGGAAATAGAGTTCCCAATCTATTGTCCAAAGCCACAATACGGTGAGAAACGGAGTTTAGAGTGGCACCAGTATCCTGCTGAACCTGATAAGAGTTGTTGGATTAACTTTTCATAGTGATCTAACTGGTGCTCGTGATGGACTAATGTATCCGCGGTCTGTCCGCCGCCGGAACTGCTCTTAGGGTTTGGATCTGGCTGGAGCATTCTGTCAGGATCTGAACAGTACCCAGGTGAGCAGCTCGGCAACAGACAGACGCAGAAACCAGCGGGTATCGGTAAGTGAATTTATTTACAGTGTAATGAATATTTACAGGAGGGAACCGGAACCAGGACCTGAGGAGCAGAGAATGAGGTGAGTATGGGATCGGTGAGGAGAGGAACAGCAGGTATGGCACAGATAATATTCCTGGGAATAGTTCTTACTGAACAGGTTCGAGTCCAGAACACAGAGGAGATGACGAGATCGATCCTTGTCCAGCGGTGGTCCGGTGTAGGTCCCAGAGAGCAGGGTCCAGGTGAGGTGAGTATTCCCAGGTGCAGGTAAGGTGACGTCTCAGAAAGCGACTGACCGGTCTTAGAATCCAGGAGGCAGTAGTTGCAGGAACAGTCAGGTTCAGTTGAGCAGGTGAGTACTTAATTTGGCGGACCGGCTGTTGAAGGCAGACCAGAGTGGTTCCAGAGGAGCAGGAAATCCTGAACACAGGTTTGAAAACACGAAGAACAGACTAGGATTACAACAGGGAGTACACGAAGAACACAGGTAAGTTTCCTTCAGGCTCTGCACTTAAACACAAGGTAAATAATGCTCCAGCGCTGGTCTGGTCTTCACTGCAGCCTTAAATACTCCTCCACTTCTAATCAGCCTGATCAGTCACAGGTGTGGGAGGAGTGGTGATGAGACATCCGTACACCTGCTCAGGAGACGCCCACCAGGAAGCACTCACACACACACACAAAACCACCAATCACCACAATATCTCTGTCAGTAGCTGGCATGAGAGGTCATCTTTGCTGCTTTTTCCATGATTGTGCTTGCCCAAATGATGCGCTTGACATCATTAAATGTTTTTTGTTTTTTTTATGAAGAACATGAGTCCCCTCCTATCTCTAAAAATTTCAAACTTAAAAAGATTTAAAAATGAAAAAGGACTGATGCCCCAGAAAAACGCTTGGGGTCTATGCGATTCACGTGAATAAAACGTAAATAAAATAACGTCACAGTCAACTCCGCTATAATGTTTTCACCTGCTCTCTGATCTGCCCAGCTATCATGCCCACTCGACTGCTTTATAAACTACGCCACAGCTTTCAAGAGCAAGGATAAATAACTACTGTCAGTATATACCAACTCAGAACACAGTTCAATCTGCAACCCCCCGTTGGAGGTAGCTCCGTCTCTTTAACAGTAAAACTGCATTTATCACCGACAGAAATGGGACACGCTCGCACAAACACGAAACAAGGGACGCGGCTAATTACTGGAACTAAGACGCAGCCTTTCCCAAATCCGCTAACTCACCTGCAATAATATCACCGGTTCCACTCAAGAGTTTAAACAAGCGCCACGAATGTGCTTCTGAAAGACCGAATCTTATAAAACTCATTGTAACTAACTGCATTTTCTCTTAATAAAGTTTTATAACTGCACCGGAGTAGTTTAGCTAGGTTCACCTCCAATAACTGTCCTCGGCATTAACAAGTCGTTGTCTCAATGTCCTGTGTTTAAACATGTTACAGACACGGAAATTCGTTTTTATGACATATTTACAAATTTGGTTTAATTAAAAAAAAACATATACAGGCAAATTCCCCTATTTCACTTGCTCCTTGCTTGCTCCTAAGACAGGAAAAGGCCGCCAGCTCTAATCCAGATCTTACTGACAAAAAATAATCATCCGCGACTTCACTTTTCATGTCCTCAATTTGCTCAGGTGGTGTTCATTTTCCTTTGTCAATAGGCAGATTCAATTGGGTTGAGCACCTCCTTAAGTGTGACCAAAATCTTATATCATAATTATTCCCTTATCAGATCAAGAACTAAATTCCAATGCCAATAACTTGTGACATTAAGCTGAAATTTCATAACTCATTATGTTAAATAGAAGTAAATTATAGAAACACCCCCCCCCCTGTAGTGAGGAAAGTAGGGTAAATGTTTTCTGATGTTGATGACCTGTTTCAAAAACCTCGGAATTGTTGTGCCACAATCCTTGTTACCTAGCAACCCAAAGCTGAGCCCAGCCCCTCACCTAGTGGAGCTCCACCCACTTCATTACAAGAAGACCATCACGTTAGTTCTGCTGGTTTTACAGCTGAACAATGTCTGCTGGAAAAGGAAAATGTTCTGTTGTCGGCTGCAATACAGAACACGTGTCTATGCATGTTCTCCCAGTCACAGAGAACAGAGCTGCGTGGCTTCATTTTATTTTGGATGCCAATGTCCCTGTGATACTGTCAAAGAAAGTTGTAGTTTGAACAGCTCACCAGTCCCAGAAACTCGTCTCTGTTAAAGTCACAGCAGGTTTGTCTAAACTAACATTAGAACTATGTTAATAAAAGAGAAGAAAAGTTGGGAAGAAAAAAAAAACAAAACTGATCTTTACCAAGCGGCCGTCCGGACACTTTTTGGGTTTCGGACCGCTGATTGCTGGTGTCCCGACCCGCTGATTACTGGTATCCGACTTCACAAAAGTTGGTTCAGAACCGCTAAGTGCCAAAGTCAGAATCCTCAGTTTGAATTAATAATAATATAAATGTGCATCAAATCTGCAGCGTTTAATCCTTCAGAGAGTTTTAATGTTTTGAGACATGAGTTGGGATGTGCTCCCTCCTCCTAAACCCGGTGGTTCACTTAGGGACCATCAACAAATTACCGAACCAATGACACTTGAAAAACAAAAATTAATTAATCGTCATATCATGTGAATTTCTGACCAATTATGTTGAATTATTTAACTATACTGGACACATTAGACACACCTAATTGCATCTAATTTTTAAGAATTTTATATTTTTCCATAAAATCTTTATGAAAAAATCAACTTTTTTTTATTCTCAATAGCTTGCATGTCTTGAGGTCAGGTGAAGAAAATTTAATCTTAAATTGTGTCATTAGATGGATGTGTCATTACTCCAGTCTGATGAAACAATTCAACATTCATTTTTAAACCCCTGGGCTCCAGTCATGGAATGTATTGAGAAAAAAAAAACTTTTTATAAAGATATACAAAAATATATAATGTTTTAAAACCAGATAAAGTTTGATGTGTTTTATTTGTCAAGTCTAGTGAAACAATTCAACATTAACTTATTTGAAAGATATTCGTACCAGGTCTGAACAGTCATTTATTGGCACCAGGTGATGCTTTGAGCACAGCTGATAAAGAGCTGTGCTCAAAGCATCACCTGGTTCTAATAAATGAACCAAAACAAAAGTCCTCCAGTGTGCAAGCCTTCTTTCTTTTGTTTTTGCTAAAGGATTATTTGCATTGTAGGTAAGCACCTACTGTCATTTTACATGTAGATGTGTTGCTTTTTGTTCCATTTATTGATTAAGTACACAGAACAAAAAGCACTGACCGTTAACACTGTGTGGACATCCATCCATCGATTGTCTTTACTGCTCAGGGTCGCAGGGGAGCTAATGCCTTTCTCCAGGAATCATTGTGGGAGAGTCGGGCCCCACCCTGAACAGGTCTGAAGTCCATCAGTGACACATAGATACCAACATGGCAGACAACCATTCACGCTCTCACACCTGGTACCAATTTAGAGTTATCAGTTAACCTAACATGCATGTTTTTGGTCAGTGGGAGGAAACTGTAGTACCCACACATGCACACAGAGAAAACCCACGCATGCACAGGGAGAACATACAAACTCTACAAACAAAATACTCAACATGAAATTTTTTATTTTATTTTACTTTTTATTGCCATAAAACATAAAATAAGTTTATTTTATACAGGTAATTAACTTTCCCAAATTATTTTAATTATCCTATAAATTACAGCAACAAATCAACACACTCTTGCACTGTGCTGAAACAAACATTTTTTGCTCTTGCACATTCCAGATAAAACGTAATGTATTCTTTTTTTCTAGACTGTGCTCAGACTTAATTGACACAATGTTGAACTCTGTTCTGAGTTGTTACTGTGAATAAGATACCCAGCATTTTTTTTCTTCAACACTTTCAAGGCTTTCTGCTGCTATCAGCAACTTGGTTCACCAGATCTGATTACACACTTCTTTAACACACCTTCAGGTAGACTTTGTACTAAGTCTGTTGCCCTTTCGATGACCAGCCACCACAGTGTAATTGGCTGTACATGCTCCCAGGGGACAACAGTATGGCACAGCACTGTATAGCTCCTGCTAGCTGATGATGGTGTTAACAGGCTTCTGCAGCTTGTCTGTGAAAATATGTATCTTAATAAAAGCACAAGTTGAAGGCAAAGATTGCTGGATCACTGGTGGGTGTTAGAGTCTCTGTCTGTGAGAACCCCAGGTGAGTTTGTGTAAGTAGACTCAGGTCAAACGCAGTGCTATATTGCAGTCCAAACTTTATTTGCTGGTAAAGTTTCACTGACAGCTATATTTTGCTTTTTAGAATACAAACAGTTTTCACTTTTGAGTGTTGCTATAGCTTGTTGTTGCATTATTAGCTTGTAGGGCTGCCGTTTCTATTCCAAAATGTTGACTCATTGGGCTTTGATAATCTATCAACATCAATATTTTTAGCAGACACATAATTGTTATTCAGATTCAGATTCTCTTTATTGTCATTCAACATAACATCAAGGATGCACTGTAGAATGAAATTACGATGCATATTAGCACACGACATAAACAGCTTGATAAACTATGAAGTAATATAAAATTCAAAATACTAAAATTAAACAAGTAAAATGTCAGGCAGATAAAAACACAAGATCGAGGTAGAGGTGGGTTAAATAAAAAATATGCAGTAAGGTGCATACATTTGCATTTGTGCAATATATAACAGCATGTGTGCAAAAACACTAAACAGGTAGATGAGATACAGTTAAAGGAGTGTTTGGTCAGCAGCTGAGCAAATTAAAGACAGGTAGATGAGATTGTAATTCAGTAATTATTCGGTATTATACAGTGTTCATAAGTCTGATGGCGGTGGGAAAGAAGCTGTCACGGAACCTTACTGTTCTGCAAGACAGGCTGCGGTATCTTCTGCCTGAGGGTAGGAGAGAGAACATGCTGTGACTGGGATGAGTGGGGTCTTTGATGATTCTGGTTGTCCTCAACAGAAAGCGTTGTTTGGCCAGTTCCCCAACAGATGTCAGCGTGACCCCGATTATCTTCTCAGCTGACCTCACCACTCTCCTCAGTGCCTTCCTGTCATGGGTGTTGCTGTTCTCGTGCCACAGAGAGATGCAGCTGGTGAGCACGCTCTCAATGATGCCTCTGTAGAAGGTAGTGAGGATTTTTTTTAGGTGTGGTCTCTTTAGCCTGCGCAGGAAGTGAAGTCGCTGGCGGGCCTTTTTCACGATGTAGTGGTGTGCAGTGACCAGCTGAGATTATTCGCAACGTGGACCCCCAAGAACTTGATGTGTGGGACATCATGTTATGACTTTATCTTTAATTTTTAGTAATGTATCAACTGAAATAGCAGTTTTTTTCCACACTGCTAGTATGTGCTGTGTACACCAGATGAGCTCTGGTCTGCTCCACCTGAACTGCAGGTCTAGGGGTGGCTAGACTGAGCTCAATACTCACACAGAGGTGGCCCTGAAAATTACTTATTTATTTCCCTTCATTGCAAGTTGTTGTGAATTCAGTAGTGTTTCTTTGTCATTTTTTCATTTACTTACACAGGCAGTGACTATCATGTAGAATTACATTTTGAATCTCCTTAATGTGTTCCTAAACTACAACCTCAATTCTAATGAAGTTGGAACGTTGTGTAAAACAAATAAAAACAGAATACGATGATTTGCAAATCCTTTTCAACCTATATTCAAGTGAATACACTACAAAGACGATATTTATTGTTCAAACAGATAAACTTTATTGTTTTTTGGTTTTTTTTTGCAAATATTCACTCATTTTGAATTTGATGCCTGCAATATATTCCAAAAAAGCTGGGTCAGATGCATATCTACCAACGTGTTACATCACCTTTCCTTTCAAGAACACTCAATAGGCATTTGGGAACTGAGGACACTAATTGTTGAAGCTTTTTAGGTGGAATTCTTTCCCATTCAGGGGGTCAGTGTCTCAGGAGGTAGGGGTTTGTGCTGTAACTAGAGGGTTGCCAGTTCAAACCCCAGCTCTGCCTGTCTCAGCCCTTGTGTCTTTGGGCAAGATACTTCACCCGCCTTGCCTACTGGTGGTGGTCAGAGGGCTCATTGGCACCAGTGTAATAGTAGCCTCACTTCTGTCAGCCCGCCCCAGGACAGCTGTGGCTACAATGTAGCTTACCTCCATCAGAGTGTGGATGGGTGGAAGAATCCCCTGGGTCTTTTAAATTCAGGTCATTTGTTCTATTGCATTTCAATTAAAAATTAAACTCCATAAAATTAAATACTAAATCCGAGTTCAGGCCAGCAGCCAGTTTTATTGTTAGTACTCAAAAACAAGTGTTACACAAATTCATATGGCCCTCAGTAATTTGTAGTTCTACATAAAATTGTTAAGGTTGTTTTCCTGTTCACATGTTTTGAATTTGGAATTTTACTGTGAGAATTTGATAAAGAAAACATTTCATGTTTCAAATGAACCTAGGTGTGTGTAATCTGCCTGAAAGTTTTTTTTCCCCAGGCAGATGTTTTTGCTTCATTTCCTGTAATCTTCAGTGATTTTGAAAAAAAAACAACTTGGTATTTGTTATGTGATGTAAAAAAAAAAAAAAGACATGCAATTTCCAATAAAAAAAAAAAATCAATAAATAGGTAACTTTTATTTAATATTAAGGGTTCGAAGAATGTCAGGCTTATTGGTCGGCCCCCATGCATTTCACCTCACCAAATCTGGCCCTCCTTGCAAAAAGTTTGGACATTCCTGGATTACACTTTTCTGTAGAGATATCTGAGGTTGTTCCTGGGATCTGTTGGAGCCACTCTTCCAGTTTGGGGGTCACAGCACCGAGTGCACCACTCGTACCACTGAGGCCTTGACTCTCCACAACATCTGTTTTCTCTTTCAGCCCTTGGTGCTTCTCGAGTTTCTCAATCTCCTTTTTCTTGATGTTAAAGTCGCTTGTGATTGCGATATCTATCACCACTGCTTTCTTATGTATTTTGTCGACTATAGTGATTAGATCAGATTATTGGGGGGGTCATAACCCCCCTATCCCCCCTGCGGGTGGTCACAGGGGCATCTTTTCACAGCCTGCATCTTGGGTCCTGCCTGGTATGACAGACCCCGGCCTCTATTGCTCTTGTGCTGCCATGATTATTACCTCTGTGCTGTCCTTCAGTCCAGCCCTGTCTAGCCACTGGTAGGGTTTGTTGATATCAGCCACTTCTTCAATCTGCTGGTGGTACATGCTGTGTAGGGGGTTATCTTTCCATGATGGTTCCTTTTCCTCCTCTTCCACATTGAGTTTCTGCTGCTTGAGACATTCACTCAGCAGATCATCATTGGGGGGTTTTCTACTTGATGTACTTCTGGATCTTGGTTGTTTCATCCTTTATAATGACTATGAATCTTCCTAGTCCTCTGCTCCTTCTTTTCTCTTAGTGTACAGTTTCAGGGTGCTGGTGAAACCCTCTGTACATTGTGGGGAGCTTTTTTGTCTTGATATCAGTGGCTTCTATCTCCTTCTTTAGCTAGGTTATTATACCAGCAAACTCTCTGATGACTGGCACCACATATGTCTTGATGTCTTCGACTTTGTTGTTACTATTCAGCTTGCTATCAGGACCAGTTTTACTCACTGTATTTATTTGGTTCTGGCTGACTCTCCTTGCAGCCTCCTCCTTGTTGCCATTTGTCTGCAGGATACCAAGGTACTTGTAGCTGTCCTGGACATCTACAAGGTTGCCTTCAGGTAGTTCAACCCCTTTAGTTGTGATCACCTTGCCTCTATTGGATACCATTTGGCTGCACTTATCAAGTCCAAAAAACATACCAATGTCCTTCGTGCATATCCTGGTAAGATGGTGTTGCTCCCTGTGTTATCTGCCATCTTCTCCCTCAGTCAGTACTTTTCCATGTCAGCCTGCCACACCCATCTACACCTGTTCCCAGTTTGTAATTAGTCACCTGTGTGCAACTTCCTCATCAACCTCAGCTCAAACATTCTGTTAATTTGCTTCTCATCTTCGCTGGTTCATTGTTGGTTCATACTCCCTCCTATTCTCTGATGTCAGTGAACCAGCTTTTCCCAAATAAGCACAAGCTCAGATAACATTCCACTTTTGCTGCCGTAGCGCATAAGTTCTGGAATGACTTGCTTTTAGACAGACTAAAACCTGTCTGTTTTTTAAAACACTTCTTAAGACCAATCTCGTATCCTTGATCTCTGACACCATGTGAGATATTGACTTTTGCTGATGACAATTGATTTTATGTTATTTGCTTTTATTAAAGAGCTGTTTTTATTTTATTTTTATTCTTTTCATTTCTTTTATTATTTTATGTTGTCTGAGTGCTGCTATCTCTTATTATTTGTGCTGTACAGCTTTTTGGTCATTTTTTTGTTTGTTTTTTTAATGCTTTCATATACGTAGCTGGTCTGGTATTGGAAAGTTGCATTCCATGAAATAAGTCACAGTAAACACTGTACTGCCTGAAATGTAAATATAAAAGAACTAAGCCACCTTAAAATAAATTACTATAAATGCTATTAGAGCTGGCATGCATAAAATGAATTGCTGTAAATTCTAGGAAAACTGTGCTGCCTAAAATGAATTACTAGAAGTATGGAGAAAGCTGTGCCAGCTAAAAGGAATCATTGGAAATGCAGGAAAAGCTGCACCAACTAAAATGACCTGCTGTAAATGATGGAAAAGCTGAATTACTGTAAATATGGGTAATGCTGTGCCACATAAAATTTGTCACCATAAATGCTACAAAAGCTGCACTACCTAAGATGAATTAGCATAAACTGCAGAAAAGCTGGACTAACTCAAATTAATTACTGTAAACACATGAAAGTTGCACTAGTTAAATAAGTGTGTGTGTGTTTTTAAAATATATTTTCACCCTTAAATGTAATACCAAATCTGGGTTTAATTTAGACTTCATTTGGATTTGAATCTGGGCCGTGGTCCACAATTTTGGAACTTTTGTTCTAGGAATGACTGCACAGTAAGCGTCTAAATGTGTACACAACTGATCAAATGCATTTTACCTTAAATCACAATCATATTTTTAACCCTAATAAAATGTGTTTAACCAAGAAGTGACAAAAATCTTTTAGTGCTGTATTTGTTGATGCATCCCAGAAGGGTTAAAAAGTGTGAGGTTCTAATGGATACTGTACACTTTAGCATTATGGATCCTCATTAATATCAATATGTCACTGGGCTGTGACTTTTGGAGACTAGCTGTTGTCATTTTGCAAAATATAATTATATTAGTCTAAATCTCTGCCATGAAATGTGTAAGCATTCCTTCAAAAAATGCAAAAAAATTATTCTGTTCTTTTCTTGGTTTAATTACACAAAAGGTAAAAAGTACATGCTTTAGGAGAAAAGACAGAGACAACAGATTAATGGTATCTTTCTTTTTCCAATTTCAGATTAGTTTACAGAAAGAGAACATGTAGGGAAATAAAAATGACGAAGGAAAGAGAATAGGTGTGGCGAGATTGTGGTTTGCAATAAACTTGTTCGTGTGTGTGTGAAAAAGAGTTTGCAGGTAGCATTTCCAGACTTAATGGCACACTTTATGTGAAGTAACAGGTCTGCATATTAACTCAGTGAAAATATCAGTCATTGCCCAGCACCTTACTGGCTCTAATACTATCAGCTACACAACTGCCAGAGATTTAATGACTTTCCCCTAGTGTGTGTATGTGTGGGTGTCTCTGTCTATAGGTTTTTTGGCAGCAGTAACCTTTCTACAATTGGAGTGTTGATTGCAATTTTTTTATCAGTGAAAAATATGAAATAATTGTGATTTATTCAGAGATTGACAGTGTGCACATATTGTAGGTTATAAAAACTCCAAACATTACAATAATTAAAGGCCTAGCATTCTTTGAAGAAATACATATGCATACGATTGACTACTACCTTTTATACCTGACATTTAGACTAAGATCTTGTTATGATGAGAAAGAGAACAGGAGTAAGAGTGTTGGTCAAACCTTGAACATAACATCATGTGTGATCTCAATGAATATCACAAGATGCCACACTCACAGTATGTATTGAGAATGACTTTCAGCTACTACCACATCAAATTTTAGCTCAATATCTGTAAGGTTGGGTGCAATATGTCTTTTTTGGGGTTTTCTCATGTCAGTTGGTTGTGGCAGCTATCTTGAGCCAGCCTGAATGAGGCTAGCTCTGAAAGTTAATCAGTTGTAGACATAAAATGATTAGTCTGAAAGTTTCAATGAAGTTCATCTGGTGGTTTGAGATATTTTGTTAACAGACAGGTAGATCTGACTGCAAATTGTTAATGCCAAATTTTTAATCTGTTTTTAGGGTTTAAGGACTATGAATCAGTTTAACCTACTAAAACCACCTAATTTTAGCTCCACATCTCCAAAGGTGAATAAGTTATAACTATTTCTGTGTTTCCTAAGGTTGGCTGTGGCAGCTATTTTAATATGGGGTGACTTCAAAATTTATAGTTTTAGATGTACAGCAATTGATTATTTTCTTCAAGTTTATTTCAAGTTTGTCCAGTGGTTGAGATATAGGTTGGATTAAATGAAACATGACCATTTAGACTGAGGTCAATTTGAAAAACATTTGATTTAGTACCACATATAAAAATGACCTGGATTGCATTTGAAAAAAACCCTAATTTGTCACTTTCAGACTGTCATAAGAAAATCAGATATGAATCACACACAGGCAAAAGAAAAGTCAGATTTGGGTGGCTTTTACCAGGTCATGTTACATTTCATCTGACTTTGACATCACTGAAGTAGGAGTAAGTGAATTGATCCAAGTATTGGTATTATTGATACCAATGTCCTGCAGTTTAAAGCTCAGAACCTTGCATGTCTGCAGCTACAGAATAGAAGTCCAGGTCCTTTTCTTTTTTTTCTTTTTTTGCTTTCAGGACTTGCCACGTCCCAATAACTGAATAACTGAGAATATTCTCCAGCATATAATACCAATGTTGGTGTCAGATTGAATTGATACTAGCGTGATGGAATCAATACTTGAGCATGTCGGATAGTACTTTAGTAGGCTCCAATTACACAACAACCTTATTTACTTTTGCAAACATATGCTGTCACGTTCTTCTGTGCATGCGGGACACTTCAGGGCCATAGACTGTTCACACTGGAATCTGTAGGCAGTCACATTTAAATTAGAATGTGAATGATCAGGCAAAAAAATCAATCTGAGCAATTGAGTATTAAGACCTGCATTATGATTGTAGCTTTTGACGTAAGCTAAACCAGTGGCCCTCAACCTTCTTAGCTCCACGGTCCAGTTCAATATCTGACAGTATTTTCACGGACCGGCCTTTAAAGGTGTGGCAGATAAATACAACAAAATAAAATGATACGACCGGCACGAAAATGGGGGTATTTTTAAAAACATAATAAACGTAAATCCAACATGTCCTCGCAGCTTTGTTAGCTGCGTCCTGGTATTGCATTATCAACATGAATAACACCCTCTCCCCCCCTGATGTTCTCTGGTCAATATGGCGAAGTTTAAACATGCCCTTTAAAATAAGATACACCACAAATATAAAGTGCACAAAGAATACAACTCACCATAACGCCGAATCAGTGGAGCCCTGAGCCTGTTTCTCTGTAACGAGTCTGTCCCATCTAGGGCTTCCAGATGTTTGTTTTTACTCATTTTGCTGCTTGTTGGTTTGTTTTTAGTGGTAACGGATCACGTGACTTCCATAAGCATTTTGACATGCATCAAGAGGGAGTCATAGATGGATGTAGTGGACAGAATCCGGTCATTTTTCAAAATAAATGTTGTTCAGACTCCGAAATACTGTGAGTTAATTATTCTTTCTCTGCGGCCCGGTGCCAAATGACCCATGGACCGGTACCAGTTCACAGCCTGGGGGTTGGGGACCTCAGGGCTAAACTGTTAACAATTGTGATGTGCGAGTCATGATGAATCTTCCATGATGACTCGGGAGTCATGATTCTTCTCCCTCATCAACTCATTAACTCACTGATTTGTCCCTGCTACAGTTAAGACAACATGTTACGGTTGTGCAACTGCTATGCTAACTGTTTAATAAGTATATCGTGCTAAACGTTGCATTAGCCCTGTAGAAAAAGCAGCAGTTCTGGTTTCTTGTTTCAACTCCCCACTAACCTGCTGTGAGTAATGAAGAAGTGAGTCACGCTGGTGTAGTGTTCTGTGAGTGCTGTAGTAATCAAACTCCTGACTCACTTGTTTGAGTCAAGAGTCACAAAGAGGAAGTGCAACTCCTGAGCGAATCAGGACAGTGAGTGAGTGAGTAACTCAGTGATTTGTTAGGATTTGTTTGATGTGGTCGAGTTGTTTGTTACCATTTGTTTGAGTCACTGAGTTGCTCCCTCTCGTACCTGCAGCAGCACAAGCGCTCTAGAAGAGCCCCTCCCCTTCCGGAGTCTGTGGTTCCGTTCCAGCAGTCTAGTATGTGATTCAATACTGCACTGCAAATAAGTCAAAATAACTCATTGTGCTAAATAAATGCAACACTAAGACATTTATGTTGGAAGATGTTTACTTTATCTTGATATAAATTGATGTATTTATTTAACTGTGCATTAGTAAAGGCAATTATTAAAAAAAAAAAAAAAAATGTAACATTTTATGCCGCCTCAGCTGTCTGACTTCAGATGTAAACCAGGGTTTGTCATTGTTGTAACTCGCCCTGGTTCATGTTGGTATACAGCTGTCCTCACAGAAGCTGGCTAAAGACGTCACAGCCTCTGTGTATATGTCCAGACTTCTGGTGGCAAATCTAAATACATCTTCGTTTGTTGCCTGAAGATCCTTCACAGCCTCAGAGCTCTACTTCTTCACAGTCTTCACTACAAGTTTGGAAAGTTTTATCTTCTGCCTGCATGAGGAAATCCGGTAACTCACGAGATTCTTTCACAAAACAGTTTTTTTAGACCTCAAAGATCAGTCTGTCTTCCTGCTGCCTCCATCCAGAATTATGCTGCTTTGCCTTTAAAGGAATCTTTAAATAGCATTGTTTTTTATTTTTCTGAGAACCCTTAAAAATTTATTGCCTTGCCCAATTGTGTTAAAAGGAATGTGTCAAAAACAGATGTCAAGTAGGTGTAGTGAAAATTTTGTTGTATTATTTGTCTATGCCCGTTTATTTATTTTGACTTTGTATTCTGTTTCTATTTATTTAAATAAATTGATTCACCTTACTTACCTCTCAAAAAACAGTTGAAAAGTTTGTTCAGACAAGGAAAAAAAATCAGTGAATCAAAAAATATCACAGGAGTCTCATGAATGCTTTAATTAATCTTTGATCTTTCTCCTTATGTCATCAACAAAGACAAAAATTGCTGAGTCAGTTGTCTCAGGATACAATGACAAAGGCTGAAGTTTTACAAAGTTACAGCCAGTTATCGTATTTTCCAGGACTATAAGTCGCACCAGCCATAAAATGCATAATAAAGAAAAAAAAGACATATAAGTCGCACTGGAGTATAAGTTGCATTTTTTGGGAAATTTATTTGATAAAATCCAACACCAAAAACAAACATGTCATCTTGAAAGACAATTTAAAATAAAAATAGAATAGAGGCAACAACAGGCTGAATAATTGTACGCTAATGTTACGTAACTTACGTAACACAAACAACAAACTGAGAACGTGCCTGGTATGTTAATATAACATATAAGTTGCACGGCGCATTCTCCCGGTTGCCGTGAAGCTGTGCTCTCCATCCATCAGCCACTGCTCCCACAGGTTACGCAAGACTGCATTAAAGCTCCTATTAACTGATATTCACAGTAATGTCATGATAGAAAGAGTAATGAAAAGGTTGATTCACAAAATACTGCCTGAAGAATAAGCTTAAACTATTTAAATTGCTGTTGTTCAGGAGGAATGGAGAATCCATGTATCATTCATTCTTTCCATTTTCAATTGTCCCTCAAAACTCAAATAATGAAAAACTGACTGGTTATTTTGTTTTTTGTTTTTTATTATAACACCAAAAATAAAAAAAAAACGCCTGGTTTTTCATATTTCACTTTTAGGCTAAGTTTGAAAACATAAAATCAAAAAACGGACAGCAGGACAGAATTTGATTTTAATATTTAATTGGTCGGGTTTAGGTGACCCGGAAGTTTGGTAAGGAGTGCTGGCAAACAACAAACATTAGCTTGTTCCCCGCCAGCTACAACTTCACTTCCTCTCAAATGAGGCGTTCTCCTGAAACGACCGAAAGCGCAGGCATGAACAATTGATCTGCACATGGATCCGCTCCTTCCTGGTTTTTGACCAATAGGAGGGGAGCTGGACCAAGAAGGCAGCCTCCTCATTTGCATATTGAGGCAGAAATGCACACGGTAAAGTAAAAAGAGGAGACGAGGAAATGTAAAAAGAACAAACGCTTGTATAAGGAAAAGGAAAAAGAAAACAAACATTTCTTGACGAAAACACATGTGTATGGAAAAGGCAAAACATAATATATATACTTCTGCTTTTATTTTTATTTATGTCAGTTTCAGCCCTCCATACACTCTACAATTACTGCAACTGTTGTGTGGCTGATACAAGTTATCACGTGGGTTATTTGAAGTTAATAATCACTCTTGCGTAATCACTCTTTAGATTGGGAGTCACAGAGAAGCTTTTGATCATGTAGGAAATGTAAATATCAGCTTTATAAATTGATGTATGTGGATCTGAGAAAAACATGAAAAAACAGAAAATGTTTTCTTTTCTCTCTTGTTTCTGTTCATGCAGTGGGATGCCATTAATGAAATGGATGAATACTTCACTCCTATCCACACATACCAGGTGTGTAATGTTCTTTGTGTGTGAGTATAATGTGTTGGCAATGCTTTTTCAAAGAATTGCAATGGAATATATTGCTATGATCTGATGTCTTTTTTAGAAATCTACATTAAAATTTGTTTAAAATGCATTGCAGATTTAAAAAAAAAAATCTAAATCGTTTTGAATCTCTATGAGATTGAGGATATGTCTGCACTACTCTATCTATCTATCTATCTACTCATTTTTTGTGTTCACTCTTTCTAACAAAATAACTGAAATACTGTGCTGCACCCAAGGTGGGGAGAAAGTCCACATGACATATGGCAAAAGATAACTCAAAAGAAATATTTTAGGTTAAATATTTTCCCAAAACAATGGTATTTTTTTGTTTGTTTTATTTTTTCATATAGATATTGGTTAGAGTTTAACGGTGACAAGATTAGTGAGGCAGATGCTGAAAAAATAACCTACTGTACCACTGGGCCCAGCCAGTTTAAAATTAAATTTTACAAATTCAGGCTGTAATATTCATCATTATAAGTAAAAATGTCTATTTAATTTCAATTACAACAGATATTTTTAAGGTAGACATTTATATTGTTTCTTTTATATAATAATTCCAACAGTTCAATTAGAAACATGCACATTTGTATAATTTTGGAATTTTGCTGTTCTCATGTTACTTTGTTGGTGGTTCCCAAATACTTATCCAGTTTGGAGTTTAAATCGTTTTTATTAAAATTAGGCTGTAGTATTCTTTGTCTGCTTTTCTGCAGTTGACAGCAGATGATGTTTCTAATTTTACAATGGGTGTATAGTTTGTTTATAAGGTAGTGATTCTGGAAATAAGAATTTGTCCATTTTGTTTGTTACTGGACCCAAACAATGATTTACTGCTCTCAAACAGAATGATGATTGTTAGCAAATCTACATGCACAATTTAATAAACTGATGAAATGGATTACAGATCTATGAACAATGTTTAATAAACTTATGACTTCAAATATTATTTGTACCCTGAGGGGCTCCACAACAATATTATTTAATGCAGTGGTGAAGCATGACTCATAAACATGGGTCTTATGACCGTTGTTCCCCCTCTGATTAAAAAACAACAAACTTTATAACTGTTCTCTCACTAACAGCAGCAGTGGCTTTTAGTCAGTCTAGCTCCAGACCTTAAAATAAAATGCAGTTTGGCAAACAGCAGCAGAGAGCACTAGTACTGTCTGACCAGTCACCACATTACACTCAGGTACAATTTGATTTTAAGGGACTAGAGTGAAAAATGAATTACAACAAAACACACAAAACCAACTAAATCTGTAACATAATACAAATGAGCTGAACACTCAACATCAGAACTGTGGTAAATGATCCAATTAAAACAGCACCCAATATCAAATAGAGAATGCAGTCATCATAAGATACTTAGGTTTGAAATATACACAGCATATTGGGATCAGGAGCTTAAAATGACCTATGTTCAAACATAACTACAGTTCCAAAGAATCTTCAGCAGACTAAGACACAGAGGCACATGAACCAGAATAAAGCAGTTAGCACATCAAACAACTGAACATTGGATGATGATATGAGTTCACAATGAGTCCAACAAGCATGAGCATGATTACAAACGTGACATGGCAAGAGGCAGGCAAACGTGATCATTACAGCTCGTGTCCATGAGCAGACTTACAGTATCTGTACACCCTGTTGTCAACGGCTTCACATTGACCCTGTAGTGCAGCGGTGTCCAACCCTGGTCCTGGAGGGCCTCCATCCTGCATGTTTTCCTTGTTTCCCTGCTCCAACACACCTGAGTCAGTGGTTAAATTACCTCTTCATGTTCTGCAGAAAACTGTTAATCACCCATTAATTTTTGTTGTTGTTTTTTTTTTTTTTTTTTTTTTTGGCAATCACAACATTTTCTGAAAATGTAATTTGTTAATTAGTTTTTAAGTAATCTTGCTAACAGGACGCACCAACCAACCAACACTACTAAAAAACATAACCGCCTTGGTAGATCTAACAATGATGGGACAACAGCAGGAGAGTTAGCCTATAAAGTCATGTTAAGCTGTTTATCTTAAAAGTAGTATATATTAAGCTAGCTAACTCCTTTTTTTCTTGTTGAAATTGCCCAGTTCTGCCAGAAAACATCATACTTTAAGTTGTTTACATTTCTGAATAAATAATGTCACAATATGTGAGCAGAGACCATACAGAATAATAATTTTGTATTTTACAGGGCTGTATCCATGTCCTATGGAGGACCAAATCTGGCATAATTGAAAATAAAAGCAGAAATTGTCAGGATTTGGGTTTTGTTTTGTTTTGTTTTTTTTTTCTTTGAGGTTTCTTTTGTATTTGGGGTTATTGTTTTCATGTTTTCACTTTGTATTGTTTCTGCCTCTTGTGTTCCTGTCATTATTCACTTCTCCTCTGTCAGTCACTTGTTTACTTGCCACGCCCATCTCCACCTGCTCCTAGTATATAATCACTGTGCCCACTTCCCGTAATCTGCTTTAAAACCTGGTCATTTCCTCTACTTACTCGCTGGTCCATTGCCTCTTGTACGTGCTATCTTATTCCTCCCATATCTTGCCCTGTCTTGTTGTTTTACCACATTTTGGATTTTTGTATTTCTGACCCACCAACCTTTTGTTTTTGTTCTTTTATTTAAATTTTTTTTTCCTTCAAACCAAGATGAGTCTGTGCATTGGGTTTGCCACTCTCTCCGCCCCTCTTGACAGAAATAGATATATTTTGTTTTTCCAGTGACAAGCTTTTTAGAAGTGGAAAACAAGTACTGAGATCAAGTGAATGCATTACTTCTTTTTAAAGACAGAACATTATTGAGCAGATTTTTTTTTCTATTTTCACAGTTCCTGATCTTTGAACATTAAAACCTTGATCAAATTCTGACAAACAGACTCTTTTTAAGATGAGGAGTGTAATCTGGTAACATGTTTCTGCCTGAATGTGTAGGAACTGTTAACTAAGAGTTTGAGGATTTTACAAAAGTCAAAGTTAAAATCTGTTTATTTGGGAGAATTTAGCCTTGGACAGAGGAGTTACACTGCACAGACACAAAACATCACAAGGTTAATGAATGTATCAATAAATTAATAAAATCATTAAAAACCAGCCGCAACATATAATCCTCTAACCTTTGAATGCCTTTTATTAAAGAACTAAACTAATTAATCAGGAATTAGTTATTATATTCATAGTATATTTAGTTATCTTTTTCACAGTTTACTAAACAGCAGTAACTTTAAAGTATGTTTTCAAGATTTAAAAAAAGAGCTTCTTTTGCTTCCTCTGCTGAGTCTTCATCTTTCTTGATGTTGATGTTGATCAAATTCAGTTTGCTGCCTGAAGGACATCTCATCAGTGGTCAGGGTGCACAGCTGGAAACATCTGGTGATTGTTGAGTCTTCACTTCCAGAGCGTTCAGCCTGTTAATTTGTCAACAATTTCTGTTAAATGACAATAAGATTTTAGATGAGATTACGGTAACTGTTGATTTAATGATACCTTCTAAGTTTTACCATGTGCATATTTAAAAATGGATTTATACAGAACTTTAAATACAATAATCAAAAAAACTTCTAAAATGTTTATTTCAGTTTGAAAAGTTTCTAATACAATAATAAAAAGAGTTGAGTAACATATGCTACAGGATCATTTGAATGTTTTAGTGGAGGATAAGGGATCACAATAATTTATATTTATATACTGAATAGGTATGTAATATAATATACAAAAAGATAAATCTACTAATGTTCATGTAGTATGCATCAAGAGGTCCCATTTAATGACCTACCTGCAGGTGATTCCAGCTTTGAAGCTCCTCAGTGATGAGATTCTTCTCCTCCAGTTCTTCATAGCCTCGTTTTTATGGGGGAAAAAAAAAGTGACGATTTGTGCAGCAAACGCAGCACACTATCAAGGAATTACAGTGCTGCTGAATGGAGAAGTTGAAATTACTTACTTCCTTAAGATGGCAGCATTTTTAGCTCATCCAAAGTCACATGTTGTCATGACTATATTATAGAAGTAAAATGAAAATACACTTGTATAAGGTAAAGGAAAAACAAAATGTACACATTTCTGCTTTATTTTAAAATATGTCAGATTCGGTCCTCCATATATAACCTGACAGAAACGTCAACCAATAAATGGTACTTGTTTTACTATGGAGACGTAGAGATTTCAAAGCATGTACTAAGTAGAATTTAAATAAGCCATGTACATAAAAAAACTTTATAATTTCAACAACTATCAGTTTAATTTACAAGTGAAGCAAAAATAAACAAAACATAGGAGTGTAAGCAAATAATACTGATAAATATTGTGAAGAATGGAAGTCATGATGTGTGGCATCCTCTTTTGTTCCTAAGCTTTTGTGGTCAAATAAACAGAGACTGACATGTTCATCATCACGTAGTGTGAAAAGCGTTGATGTGTGAGACACTGAATGTTCACTCTAGCATAAAGTGACAATCACATAGCAAAATGGAAGTTTCATCCAAACTACTCAGGATATTTTTAAAAACAGAATTCCTGCTGCATTTGCCCCTCTCATCCATACGCTTCCAAGCCCTAGGTCAGGAAGTGATCCTGCAGTGTTCTTGCTGGGAGGTGCCTGCTCTAACCACTGCCCCACTGTGCAACTAATATGTCATTTATAGGATGCCCATAAAAAAAAAATATATATATATATATATATATATATATAGATGATCAAATGTATTTAACAAGGGTCCAATACTTCTAAGAATTAATAGTGCTTCATGTACCAGCTTGAAATACTTTTGTATTACTCATGATGTTGTTGAAGATAGTGATTATAGACAAAGACTTACTCCTAATCAGGTTTGTAACGTGATGAGCCCTAGCCAGAATAACTGGCTGAGGACAGGCTGGATTACTCGAGAAGGAGCCAGGAGGATCTACATTGAGGTCAAGTTCACTCTGAGAGACTGCAACAGCATGCCTGGAGTACTGGGTACCTGCAAGGTAATGCATGCACAGAGCCAGTGAAATGCCATCTTTCTGAGGAAAGAACTCACTTCATTTGTATTTGACAGAGTTGATGTGCATTTTCACATTTCACCATATTAACATTCTGTAAGCTTGTCTAAAAACGGGGTAAAAATACACCAGCATATTGTAATCTTATACTTCAACATTTTGATCTCACCACTATCTGATAGCTCAGAAAAGGAGAATGTACTGCAGCTTGGAACCCAAAATGTGATGTCGTTTTAACAACACAAAAACAGGCCAAACAAAACTTTATTTCGTACAAATTAAAATCACCGTAAAACTGTTTGAACTGAACACAATTTATATGCAAATTAGTGCAAATAGTGAAAAATATTTTTTACTAATTTGGCGTGCTTTTTATGCCATAAATGTCCAGTCCCAACTGAATTCTATGGCATATTATAAGTAAATTATTTAATGATTTATTTCTTTTGTATTTTATTGTCTCAAGCAACAATAATAACTTTAGATAAGCGACACATTTTATAGATAAGCTAAAAATTAGAAGCAGTTGTAAAGTTGGCAGAGGTAAAAAATAATCAGTCTTACTTATTCATAGGCAGCTCAAATGGCTGGGTTTTACGTAGTTTCAGCATGGGTAGACTGTTAACAGGACATAATTTGATAAAATAAAATAGTAAAGTCACTAGTGTGGCAGTTCATTTGCAACTTCCATCTCTTCTTTTATATAGTGAGTTTATAGAACAAGTGAAATTTACAAAAAAAACCTAAGGCAGGTTTTAACAAGGGTATCACTTGACCTTCGACCATGTGGCCTTGAAAAATAAGGATCATTCTTAACTCATGAGGTGTCCAGTTCTGCAGTTTGACATTCCTACGTTACACAATTGCAGAGTTAAATCATGGGGTCACCTGTGACCTTGACCTTAGTCAGAATTACCACCAAACCTTAATCACTTGGTTACTATGACAACCAAATATTTTCTGAAATTTTCATCAAAAATTGTTCAGTAGTTTTTAAGTAATCTTGCTATCTTTGTTTTTTTAAAGGTCAGTTGGCTCTGGCAGCCATCTTAGGTTGACTCCAAAAATTAATCAGCTTTAGAGGTAACCCAGTCATAGCTTCAATAAAATTTTCCTTATTCATGAGATGTATTGCAAAAATTCAGAGTTGACTCCAAAAGTAATGGCAAAGATTTAAACACAAATCTCATGAGATCAATTAGGGCTCAGAGTGTAAATTGGAGTATGAGGTTTCGATTACATACAGGTGCTGGTCATAAAATTAGAATATCATGAAAAAGTAGATTGATTTCAGTAATTCCATTTAAAAAGTGAAACTTGTATATTATATTTATACATTACATACAAACTCATATATTTCAAATGTTTATTTCATTTAATTTTGATGATTACAAATGACAACAAATGAAAATCTCAAATTCATCATATCAGAAAATTAGAATATTACTGAAGACCAATAAAAACAAGGGATTTATAGAAATGTTGGCCAACTGAAAAGTATGAACATGAAAAGTATGAGCATGTACAGCACTCAGTATTTAGTTGGGCCTCCTTTGGCCTGTATTACTGCAGCAATGCGGCGTGGCATGGAGTCGATCAGTCTGTGGCACTGCTCAGGTG
>NC_051433.1:31210540-31234305 GCF_001649575.2 Kryptolebias marmoratus | reverse complement strand
ATGTAATGTATGAATATAATATACAAGTTTCACTTTTTAAATGGAATTACTGAAATCAATCTACTTTTTCATGATATTCTAATTTTATGACCAGCACCTGTATATACACACAAATTTCCCAACTGTGGGACATTATTCATTAATATGTTTTACTGCATCTTCTCACCTTTCAATAACTCTTAAAGAGGTTAAATGAAGGCAAAATCATCTGAAACACCATTTACTTCTTTTTTTGATAGTCCAGGATTTGGGTTTTGTTTTGGTTTTGTCTTTGTGGTTTCTTTTTTATTTAGGGTATTCATGATTTGTCTTTGTATTGTTTCTGCCTCTAGTGTTCATGGCATTATTCACTTCTCCTCAGTTTTTCATTTGTTTATCTGCCACGCCCATCTCCACCTGCCAGCAATTATTATTACTCGCCTGTGCCCACTTCCCGTAATTATCCTTTGTCTTTAGAACCGGGTCATCTCATCTACTTATTCGCTGGTTCATTCTGTGTTTTGTCTTGTCTTCATAGTCTTGCTCTTGGCTTTTAGTTTATGTTTTGTATTGCTGCCTTGTCAGCTGTTTGTTTTTGTTCTCTTTTATTTAATAAGTTAAGTTTCTTTTTAAGATGAGTCTGCGCTCTGGGTTCGCCTCCTTGTCCCCCAGTCCCGATGCACAGTGAATTTTAACAGTACAGTTTGTTTTTAGAAGCTAATTTATGTAATACATAAAGAAAAACATCTAAAAACATTTATTACTTCATAAATAAGTTATGATCAAACTAGCTCTAGCTGATGAAGGGGCATTGTTGTGGAAGAAAATCAATTTTCAGGCACTGTTAGATGAAAACACTCAAACAGGTTTATTTATGTATGGTGCATGACATACAGAAAGCCTTAAAGACAATTAACAAATAACATCAGAGTCCCAGGTCTGAACAGGAAGCTCTGAATCAAAGCTCTACCTCCAGAGTCCACACATCAGCTTAAATCTAAGCTATTAGAATGTTGGTAGGTGAGGAGGAGACAGGAAGTAAGGTCGGTCTGGTTTAAGTGAAGAGGAACAGGGTCATTGGGTGAAAACCTCGTAGGCTGTGGAATTCAACACATTTATCTTATAAGAACCTTGCCACCACAGACATAAACACTGCTTAAAACATGATGATCAGTGCTACCAGTGATATGTTAGTAAGCAATCAAACATTAGCATCTTATGTATAGATTCTCACTGGTAAATATATACAAGCTTTAAAAAAATACATTTTGTCTTTTGGATGGGGTTGAAAGGTCTCCTGTTTTGATGATTTAGTACTTGAGTGTCATGATGGGTGGAGAGAGTGGTGAACCCAATGCGCAGACTCATCTTGGTTTGAAGGAAAAAATTATTTTCTAAATAAATGAACAAAAGCAAAGGGCTGGTAGGGCAGTAAAATAAAACGATAACAAAAATCCAAAACATGGCAAAAACGACAAGACAGGGCAAGACATGGGAGGAATCAGACAGCACGTACAAGAGTCAATGGACAGCAAGAGAGTGGAGGAAGTGACCAGGTTTTAAAGCTGAGGGTAATTAGGGGAAGTGGGCACAGGTGAGTGATTGAAACTTGGAACAGGTGAAGATGGGCATGGCAGGAAAACAAGAAATAAACATAGGAGAAGTGAATGATGACAGCAAACAAAGGCTCAAGGAACAAGAACTACTCAACATAAAGATAACTAAATAACAAAACAAAATAAACAAACTCAAACCTAAGCATTAATCAGAAACATGAAAACCTAAACCCTGAAAACAGAAAAACAAAACACCAGGAATCAAATCCAAAAATAAACTGAAAAATACTTAAATCCACGACAATGAGTTTAGTTGTGCAACTTCAGGTGCCACTATTAATTTTCCTTTGAGAGAAAATATCCTCTGAACTAGAATATTTACTTACTGCAAAGAAAAGTGGCTTTATACTAATTGTGTCAATCCCACACTTGTGTGTGAATCAGCATTCACAATAATGCTTTCCTGTTTTTACTTTTCTAGATGTTTTTTTTTTTTGCAATGTAAAAAAAAAACCATGTAGATTCATTTAATAATTTAACAAACAAACATTGTTCTGTCTCATTATACATGCTCTGTTTTTATCTTTGAATGCTACTTTTAGTTTTTAGCTACATTTCTATTAGTTTTAGCTTCTAGCTAGCCTTTTTGGTACTTTTTAGCCAGTGTTTTGCTTGTTTTATCTAGCATTTGTGACAGTTTTTATAAGTGACAGCATTCAGTACATTGAGTACCTCTTACTGTATTTGTTCTACAGGAAACCTTCAACCTGTACTACTCTGAGTCTGATAGACCTGTGGGTTCATCCATACGAGAGAACCAGTTCATTAAGATTGACACCATAGCAGCTGATGAGAGCTTCACAGGAGTGGACCTGGGGGTCCGCAGACTAAAACTCAACACTGAGGTATGATCTACAACCCTGAACAACATCATAAACATGAATCACACTGCAGACAGATTTCATTCAGGGATTGTTAGAGTAATCTGTCACATTGGCTGGTTTACACATTTAACTTTTAGCTGATGTAATCTGGAAAAGTCCTTCGAGAGACTTTTCTACTCTTTTTTTGTCACTTGACTTATTTTGTGTTTGCTTCTGTAGGGGAAATGGTATATTTTATTATGAGATGGAGACATTTGAATTGTTAATAATTCATAAATTATAATATACCAGGGCACCACCTTCTCAAAAAAGGGAAAAATATGTAATTTTTAGTTATCAGTCTCAAAAATTTACTACCCTAAATCATGAGTCCTTCACATCGGATTAAAATTATAATCATGTCAAAACACACGCACACTGAATTAAGTTTTTACACTATTTATGTGACTTTTAATGAATAAACAAATATAACACAAGTTCTGGCAGGTTATGAAAATATTGCACGTTTGAATATGATAATAAGATACCGTTTGAGGGGTTTAAATGGCATGAAGGTTAAACAGAAAGTCTAATTAAATTGAAGAAGTTAAAATTTTGAGGCAGAAAGGGTTTGAGAAATTAGCTTTGTGTAGGTGTTGCGGTGGTCATTTAGCCAATGAGCAGTAGCCCTCCTCGAAGGGATAGTTTTAACACTTAGGCACAAAAAAAATTAGAAGAGAGGAGAAAACTAAACGTGATTAGATCTTTGCATTCCTTTTCTGCCTCAAAATTAAATTTAATTAGCAAAAGGGGAAGCAGACCCGATCAGGGATTAAATTAAGTCTCAATGAATCATGGTTATTAGCACTGTAAAACATATATTGATACACTTATAACCTGATGGAAGGTCCTGAGTGGGTTTTACTTACACATGTGCCATATTACGGTCAAATAACGTTAATAATGTTTTCACATGACGTCTGATATGCAAATGAATGGAAACAAAACAGAAAACATATAGACGTATAAAAATATTAAAGATGAAAAGTGTGACTCTTGTAATTTTAAAATAAGAACCTGTGGTTGTTCTTGTAACTGGAAAAAAAGGAGTTAGCACAATATCACACTTTAACATGAAGATTGCAGTCCAGAAACTTATTTTGAACGGATTAGAAAATTCACATTTGATAATATAGTCCAAACTATACTGAGCAGAGACCAGAATCCTAAAAAGACAGACCCTCCAGGATTTCGCAATGTTGCGATCGCAACTATTAACACAAAATCAAGCAAACCCCGCGAAATCGCAACTTCTTGCAACTTTGTCCAAAACACCGCAACTTTAACCCTTAATAACTCACGAAGAAGAGATGTGACGTCACATTCTGTTAACATCAGAATGCCGGGAGCGTGCAGGAGCAGCGACCAAAGCGAACATGTGCCCACAAAGATTTCAGCAAAACACCGCAGTGAAGTTAGTTTTAAGTTGGATGTTGGATATTCGCGCTCCGCGGAGTTAGCGGCATCTGGCTCACGGCTGACGTAGCCGTCCCTAAGTGAACCACCGCGCGTGAGAGAAGGGGCCGGCAGAGAACGGCTGGCCGACATTAGCGCTCCTGTTTCGGGTCAGCCAGGTCTTTGGTTGTTCTCTTCTCAGAATGTAAATTTCTTCCAAAGTTGCACAATTGACACCTTTGTCTGTCTTTGGGACCAAGAAGTCTGAGAAGGGGGTGTAACTCTTGTTTAGAGTCAACAACAGTGATTAGTTTATGGCTATTGTATGGGTCCTCGTAGGGCTGGGCGATATGGCCTAAAAAAAAATCTCGATTTTTTTCATCCCAAATTCGATTTTCGATTTTAATCGATTTTCATCCTTCCTTTGCTTTCTTAAACAGAAATAACAAATTACAGAATTTTTTTTAAAACCTTTTATTTGAATCATCCCTTCTGGGACTGGCCCAGTTTTTGTCAACAAAATGTCTGTTATGCTCATATACGGCTCCATTGTTCGACTGGACCATAAGTCCGTTGTTGCAGAAAAAAAACACACATCCTCCAGCTCTCCTGATATCTTTTCACGTGTGTTGTTGTACAGATGTGGCAGGGAAACTTCGGTGAAATGTTTGTGGCTAGGTAGCACATACCTGACATCCAAAGTTTTCAGCAGTTGAGTAAAGCCGGACTTTTCCACTGTATAAATAGGCACCATATCAAAACGTGACGGCGTCTGTGATGGCTTTCCACTGGGCACTCGTCTTGTCGTAGCGAACGCAGTTTGAAAAGGATTCTCCTAAGGTAGCTTGTCTTTTGGCAGTGCTTTTTGGACTGCTGCTAGCTTGAGTTTGTGGCAAAGAGTAGCATCTCTCCCACTCCACAGAGTGCCTCTGTTTCAAGTGTTGAAACAAGTTTGTCGTACTCCCGCTTTTGCTAGCAACAGCCTTCAAACAGATTTTGCAGCGAGCTGTTTGTTGCTCTAAGTCCGAGGCTGCGAAACCGAACCAGTTCCAGATAACAGAAGACACGGTGCCTTTTTTGGGAAGTAAATCCTCTTTGGTAGCTTCCATATTGTCGTGTCGTGTGCATCTCGAGGGACGGGGTGAAGTGAACTCCAAACTACGGAAGCCCCAAAGAGTGCACTCGGAGGAGTAAAAAAATCCAGATTTTCCCAAAGTTAAATCTTTATAAAGAGAAAATTCAAATTAATCGATAAAATCGATTTATCGCCCAGCCCTAGGTCCTCGGAAGGGGAACTTCCTAGTATGTGGCTCCTTTTGGTCTGATAAGATCAACAGATGCCTCTGGGTTTCTTTTCAAAACACTGGTGGTTTAGTCCATTTTTGCATTAGGCTGCAAAAACAATCCAAACTCTGATGTATGACCCTACACTTCTGCAAATCTAAGAATGAACAATTAGTAGTGCTTTGGTTTAGTGTCTTGGGAAATAAATTGATATTGACAACAGCTTCAGATTTAATTCTGAACAGTAAAATTAGAAGCGGTGAAGATATGGAAAACAGTCTAATTTATTTCTTACTATTGATACCTGAGGTAAAATAGATTGCAGCTGAAAGTACAATGATTTGATTTAATATCTATCTAATATACTATTTTGTTTGCTTGTGTCCCTTAGGTACTGGCAAACATTGAAAAGTCTGTCAAAAGTACACTAAATTAAATGCTTAGTAATGTAGTAAGAATGTATAACATTTGTTTGTCTTTTAAATTGTGCCTTTTTAGATTCATATAACCTGCAGCCACACTCACCAGACATTTTGTTGACTGTCATAGTTGACTTTCTGTGAAACAATGCAGAAATGGTTTATGATCACACTAACAATGTATGCTTAGGTGGTGCAATGGATGTTGCAGTGCACTTTCATGTGGAGAACCAAGGTTCAACTCCTCTTAAGTTTCATTTATTTATTTTTTAAAATAAACTGTGGCAAAATGCTACTCCCGCTATTGCTGGACTAACAAGCTATTGCTGCAGTAAAGACCATCTTAAGTTTGATATGTTGGACTGTGTTGCTCAGTAATAGCATAAAATCAAGATTAATTCCCACAAATAATGTCCTGTTTACTCTTGCTAAAAGAATATTTTAAGCAGAAATCAGGACATACGGTCATATCTCTGTCTCAGTTTTTTCCCATCTGGTTTGTTGACAGTAAAAATATCATCAAGCTTATTTTATAAAGTTGTTTTTGTTTGTTTAGTTTCTTTTCGCACAAATCTTTTTACACACACACAAATATTTTTACACACGCACAAATACTTTTACACACGCACAGGTATTTTGAAACAATTTTCTCTCCATAGTAATATGACAAAAACTGGAAAGGTTTATGGGGTATGAGGACTTTTTCAAAGTATTGTAAATACTACTTCACTATCTGAATTCTTTAGGAGACTCACTGTAAAGAAATTATATCATTTTGATGTCATAGTCAAAGGTTGCATTAAACAGCTCCTGTCTGGTCACAGGTGCGGGGTGTTGGACCTCTGAACCGCCGAGGCTTCTACCTGGCCTTTCAGGACATCGGCGCCTGCATTGCTCTCACTTCAGTGCGGGTGTACTACAAGCGATGTGTCGGCTTGAGCCGCAACTTGGCAGTTTTTACCGATGTGGTGACGGGGGCCGACTCGTCCTCCCTGGTGGAAGTCAGAGGTCAGTGCGTGGATCATGCTGAGGAAAGAGACACGCCTAAGATGTACTGCAGTGCAGAGGGCGAGTGGCTGGTTCCCATCGGGAGGTGTGTGTGCTCAGCGGGATTTGAAGAGCATAGAGAATCCTGCGTTGGTAAGTTAACTGTGGGCACCATCAAACCAGGCCTCAGCTCTGTCTGTACAGTTCTTCTGGTTTGATTCAATCTGTGTGGAACTGAAGCCTAGTACTCAATTTAACAATAGGGGTGAGAGTTGACTATACTTCTGAATTGTTCAACTAAATTATTGCATAGTTTTTTGTAGTTAAACTAGCAAAACTGTCCCCAGATAACCTTGGAATCATCAGATACAATAAAATAAATAATGAAGAGTTCAGGAATATAGTAGGGTTCACTTCCTCTGGTTTAGACTTGAAAGACATTTTGTTTTTTGTCTTAACTCATGTAAACAACTATATTCCGTCAATAAAGTTTAGCCTTTTTTATCAGTAATATTTCTACTTTAATCTTAACTTTTCAACTAAAAAAAGTATATATTTATTCATTTTTGAATTTGATTAAGTTTTTTTCTTGAGCGGCCTTAATACTAACATGCACTAGCACTACATTGCAGTAAAAGATGTGTTTTCACATCTTTTTCAGCTTTTCTTTGCTGACCCCTGCAGAATATACACTGCCTGGCCAAAAAAAAAAAAAAAGTTGCCACATGGATTTAACTAAGCAAATAGGTACGAGCCTCCTATTGGATAATTACTGCATGGGTGATTATGTTTCAGCTGGCAACAAGTTATTGAACCTCAACTGGTGCAATGAGTTGCTCCTCAATTAGTAAACAACCATGTTGAAAGACACATCCTGTGGTCGTGGAAAAGATGTCAGTCTGTTTGAGAAGGGTCAAATCATTGGCATGCATCAAGCAGAGAAAACATCTAAGGAGATTGCAGAAACTATTAAAATTGGGTTAAAAACTGTCCAAAGCATTATTAAAAACTGGAAGGATAGTGGGGACCCATCGTCTTCAAAGAAGAAATGTGACAAAAAAAATCCTGAATGATCATGGTCAGTGTTCACTTAAACATTTGGTGAAATGAAATCGAAGAAAAACAACAGTAGAACTCCGGGCTACGTTCCATAGTGAAAGTAAGAGCATTTCCACACACACAATGTGAAGGAACTCAAGGGATTGGGACTGAACAGCTGTGTAGCCTTAAGAAAACCACTAATCAGGGAGGCTAACTGGAAAAAAAGGCTTCAATTTGCTCGGGAGCATAAAGATTGGACTCTGGAGCAATGGAAGAAGGTCATGTGGTCTGATGAGTCCAGATTTACCCTGTTCCAGAGTGATGGGCTCATCAGGGTAAGAAGAGAGGCAGGTGAAGGGTTGCCTACTGTCCAAGCCTGTGGGGGCAGTGCTATGATCTGGGGTTGCTGCAGTTGGTCAGGTCCAGGTTCAGCAACAGGATGAGCTCAAAGAATGAGGTCAGAGGTCAGCTGACTACCTGAATATACTGAATGACCAGGTTATTCCATCAATGGATGTTTTCTTCCCTGATGGCTCGGGCATATTCCAAGATGACAATGCCAGGATTCATCGGGCTCGAATTGTGAAAGAGTTGTTCAGGGAGTGAGAGACATCATTTTCACACATGGATTGGCCAACACAGAGTCCAGACCTTAACCCCATTGAGAATCTTTGGGATGTGCTGGAGAAGGTCAGACTCTACCATCATCATTAAGATGTTGGTGAAAAATTAATGCAACACTGGATGGAAATAAATCTTGTGACATTGCAGAAGCTTTTTGAAACAATGCCACAGCGAATGTGTGCCATAATCAAAGCTAAAGGCGGTCCAATGCAATATTAGAGTGTGACACCTTTTTTTTTGGTAGCGATTTTTTTTGGCCAGGCAGTGTATGTCTGTAATGTCCCTTTTCCACTGGCTCTATTCCAAAAGCCCCACTCTACTCTACTCTGCTCGGCTCTATAAAAAATGCATTGTGTTTCCACCAGCCAGTTTGGTCTGTAGCAGAGGAACGCCTCCTTGTGTTGCGGGGGGCGGGGCCGGGGGCTACAAAAACTTGGCGCAAGTTGTTTAAACTTGCGCCAAGTTGGTGGGACAGACGGCATAAACGTTGCAGGGTAAGCTAACACTGTTGTTTATAGTCCTATTACTATAAAACTTTTAATTCAGTACAGTTGTATTCCTCGCTCTTCTTTTGCTTCAGTCTGACCACACCCACAACCAATGAGTGAACATGAGCTAAGCTCGCACCACCCACGAAAGCAGGGCTGGCCCGACTCCGAAGCAGGGACCAAAAAAGCAGGGACCGGCCTCGAAAAAATGCCAATGGAAACGTGTGCAAAGCAAGCCGAGTAGAGTGGAGCCGGTACCTTTAGAGCCAGTGGAAAAGGGGCATTAATAGTAGCTAAAGTTCGCATAACATGAGTGTCTTTAGTAAGGACTCTGAAACATTTGATTGATGTATAAATGTGCAGTGATAAACACAATGCTAATTATGGTTGCTTTACTATGGTGTTTTCAATGCTACATTAGCATCTATGCGTTTTTTTTGTCAGTAGTCTATGATTAACAGGGTTTTAGCACATATGCACTTTTTATTATGGAAGAAATTATATAAATCAGGGTCTATATAAAAAAGCCATAGTCACATCATGAACTTACCTACTGTCTCTTGATGTTTATTCACAAACTTGATAAGTGCAGATAACTGAGATGCATTGATAATTGTTTTATAATCATATTGCAGCCCTCTGAATTGTAATCAAATCAAATCATAGGATGTCTGCAGATTCCCACTCTAATTTAAAATTAGCTTCTAATCATATTTTGAAGAATTTTGTTCACTTTGTAAAAAAAAAAAAAAAGAGCAGTAAATTTCATAGATGAGGTCTTGAGTACTGAAGGCAGCATGCATTATTTTTAGTAATGCATTAGTTATGGCTGCATAGGGAGCACAGCAGATGGGAGAGTTCAAATGTGGGCTGATCCTAACCTGGAGCATTTCCAAAAGCATTAAGCCATAAAACTATCATTTTTCAAATTGCCTTCTGGCATTAAGAAACAATATAAAATAAGAAATACAATTGTAGTCAGTCAGAATTGCGTTTAGATCAATAAGAGGAAAAAAGTATGGGATTACTCAACTCCTGGAAAAAACATATGGAATCATGGGAAAAATACTGGACTCTCAGTACTTTGTTACACCACCTCTAGCTTGTATGACTGCTTGGATTCTCTGAGGCATGCACCTAACTAATGACAGTGTTCTTCATCAACCTGGCTTCTATTGTCTCTTATTGCTGTTGCCATATCAGCTTTGCAGGTCAGAGCCTCATCATTGACAGTTCAGTCACAGACACTGACTCCAATTTCTGCCCACTTTGTTTCTCATGTGTTCTGTTGTGGATTTTTGCTTTTTAAGAAATTTTGCTTTAAGTTTTCTATCTTGATGCTTTGATGTGTTCCTTGGTCTACCTGTGTGCTTCCCTTTTACAACCTTTCCATTTTGTGACTTTAGACACATGTGACTGGGAACAACCAACACCCTTTGCAACATTCTCTAATGATTTGCTTCTTGAAGAAGTTTCATAATCTTCTCCTATGTTTAGTCTGACATTTCTCATGTTGGAGCCATGATTCATGTCAATCTTTTTTTAAGCAACAGCTCTCCAAGGTGTGAGCACTGTTATTTTTCACTAAAGACCAATGAGCAGATACATCTTGATGCTGGACTTTGTTTTATAAGTGCAAATTACAGAGCCATTCCATATTTTTTTCCTCAGAATTCAGTGATTTCATTTTTTTTTCTCTACTTCATAAAAAAAATACAGTTGTAACTGACTACAACAATTATATTTCTTTTTTGTTTCTTTCTTACTGCCAGAAGGATTGGAATTTTGAAAAAAAAAGATTTTGTGGCATGTTTGTGATTTCTTTTATACAAATTTAAACAACTGAAAGAACATCCTCTAAGAGTGGTGATTCAAATTTTTTGCCAGGGGTAAGTTATTAGTTTCCATCTGAGGTACCAACAGAGTATTTCTTTCTGATCTTTAGTGAAACATAACAAGTTGTGCTTTTCTTTATAGTTCCTCATTGTAGAGTTGTATTGACTGGAAACATTATCAGTTGTCTATTTGCTGCTGTTTCACTTACCATGCTCTTATATAAAGGAAACATTCATCAGGCAGAGGCTGATGTGCTAATTTATGCAGTTGAAAGGAATAGAGAACCAATTGAAAGACCACATTGAGACAGGAGAGAGTGGATGAAGGGATGCAGGGTGACCCAATCTCTAATTCTTTCAGTGAGTGCCAGAGGTGCACAAACCTAGTCAGAGAGAGGTGAACTGGAACTGAGCAAAGGCTCTGCTCTAAAGCCTGATAAACTGGATTAGAAAACATTGTAGTTTGCTATTTTCTCTCACAGTTTTCATCTCACTTTTGCTTCCCAGGCACTTTTGTTTTTATTTCTTGGGTTTTCACATGTAGTGCGAAGAAAGCTGAAAAAGCAGCAGCAACAATGAATCTCACCAGTTTGGAAATGTGCTTGTCATCTAACTGCTAAACAATTTCACATTGCAAGGATATAAACTGAGACAGCAACATGTTCTGTTACACTAATCATTAAATACTGTATCAGCCTATTTCTGAAGGTTTTCTCCTCTGCTGCATTTAGGACCAGTTTTGTTTTTTGGTTGTTTATATAAATATAATTTTCCTTATTTATTTCTCTCACTCTCACTTTTCAGACTCACACTTCTCTAAGTTTATATTTATGCTTAAAAACACGTTGTACTCTTTAAATGCAATAAAATGGCTTATGTTGCACAGAACACTGTTATTCTAACTCATCAAATATTATGCCTATTTCTATTTGCTTTCTCCTCTTCAGTAGTGCAGTGAGATTTTTTATTTTTGTATTTCTCTCAGACTAGCTCACACAAACCCTCTCTTTCTCCAAAATAAATGCATATTTTTAACTCACATTGTTTATTTCATATGTGACAGATCTTGAGGCAGCAGTTTGGCAGGATTACTGGTGTCTGTCCTCAGCTTTTAGCCGACCTCTGGACACGTTTTGTAGTAGAAAAGTGCTGCACAAGCAATGTATTTTGATCTACATCTCAGCATTGTGTTGCATGGGTGCAAAACAGTTTTCCACTGCTTGCTTGTAATACATGTGGGAACTGAAATCCACAGATTTTAGCTGTAATATTTGATGGTAAATGTGATCTTGTGACATCAGACAAGCTAAGTCTGGAACGGATTTCAGGAAGTGAAACTAGGCAAAGGGCTAAGGTGATTGTGACAAAATTGTGACTCTTGTATTCTGAATAATAAAAAATAAACAAAAACAATAGGGTTATCCTAACAGTTTACTGTCTGACACTCATTACTAGAAAAACAAACAAACAATAAATTATAGTTTTGATATACCTCACTTTTTTATGAAGGCAACAGTTAAGCAGAATATCATTTTCACCCACTTTTAGGAGATGGTAAATATTTCACACAAACTGTGTGTCAGGTTCTTTTTGTCTTGGCAGGTATTTACATAAATATGGACAGGTTTTCCTTTAAATGCTGCATAAAAATGCATTTAAATAAGAGCAAATTGCAGAGAAACACTGTTTGTTTGAGGTGAACATCTTCCTTTGTTGGAGCTTTGAAATATGTTCATTTCAGTTTTCCAAAATAATCTTTTTGTTATTTCTACACATGGCACTGTTTTCAGAAACATTTTAATCCACACAGAACCGCAAACAATGACCCAAGACACTGTAGTAACTATGCCAAGCCTATATGTAGTGCTATAACACTGCCACAAAAATACACCAGAATAAAGCTTGCTCTTGTATAGAGTACAAACTGCAAAAAAAAAAGACAACGATGGTAAATGCAAGAACAAACCCAAATTATTTTCGTGGACTGATAATGAACTTAAACTTCTTTGTGTCATATTAAACTACAAGACCACAAAGTGCAAGGTAGTGTTGCCTGGGAGTTTTCTCAGTTCAAATACTTAGACGTAATGGAACCTTTTCAAGCCTGTATCCAGCAACAGATGCCTGAACAGAACGGCTTTACAATGTTGAAAACATAACAGGGTAAATTAATTATATGCAAAAATTGGTCTTTTAAAGTTTTTTCCATTTCCCATATTTTTTTAAAGTAATACGGAATACAGAGGTTTTAATGTAGTTGAGAAACTAGCCTCTGCAAAAGAAATGCAAGCATGTAATATGTCAGTGTGGTTACTACGATGTGTATGTTATGCTTTGGGCTGTAGATTAGGCAGTAGGTTGGACTATGATGTCATTGTTTTCAAAAGGTGGCATTTTAGAATTTTTTTTTCACTCTTGAATTTGTTGCAGTTACAGTACATAGAAAGGGTTCTTAAAGTGTCATGTTTGTTTTTGGATTTTGAAACCCGCAGTGGATTTTAAGCTACATTTGTAGTGTAGATGAAAAAATTGTGTTATGTTACTGAGTCCAAAAGAATATATTACAGGTCATGATCATTATATCACATTGTGTTATTGGAGAAATATTGTATAACTGTGGATGCAAATATGGCACAGCCAGATGTATAGTATATTACATTTAGATTAAGTTATGTCACTACCTTGGACAGTGAGTGTTGTGTACTGTCCACAGGCCTGTCTTGGAAACTGATTGGCTCATGGGTTTAACTGTATTTAGATCATGAGTTGCAGAATGTAATTATCATCTCCTGTTTTGTGTATGACGTGGCCACAACTCCAGACTCTTGCACTCTGTTGAACTTATGTCATTGCTGCAGCAATTTTGTAAAACAAAGCCACAAAAAATGTTTGACTTGTTTAATTATTTGAGTAAGTCCACCATTATTTCATAAAATCCACAGGATTAGGTGAATGAAAAAAAAAATATTACTATAACTAAATCAATTTACACAAATTATATCAGGACTAAGTGGAGAATGAATGTTTTAGAAATTACGTTCTTCTTGTTTTTGTTTTTGTTCAGTAACAAACTAATAAAACATATTTACCCACATTTGTTTTATTTAAATAAAGTGAAGAAAGAAACTGAAATATCAACCCCAGAACACCAGTCTTGACCTGATGATAAAATATCAACGTTATTATCGATATTTGGACCAATTTGCTCACCCCTACCAAACACTTAAATACCTTACAGGGCGGTAAACCCCATTTCAAGGTCAGGAAGGTGCATAACGTTTCTGCCTTTTCTTGAGTTGCACATTAAAACATTTGAAAAACTAGTTTGCAGCAGATGGAAAAACTATTAAACTATTTTGCCATTCATTTTCTTTGTGAAAAAAAGAATCATGCAAGCATCTGAACTGCTGTTTCACTTATCTGAAAGCTTTTTTTCTGTGCTCTGAGCATGAGCAGCAGTGTTTGAAGAGTGCAAAAAGCCTTTGAAGCAACACATGAATTTAGAAAAGTTTTAACCTTTCCTACCAATCAAAAAGTCTGTTTGAAGCTCTGCAACTAGTTGGTGTAGAAACAAATTAGAACTGAAGGGAAAAGTTTCAAGGTCTGGTCAACAGTTTTTCTGAAGACAGTAACATTTCACTGAAACAGATAAATACTAAAACAAGTCTTCTATTTATCATCTTTTTTCATTTAGACAATCTTTAGAAAAGCAGTAAATCTGAAATGAAAATAATATTTATCCTCTCTTTTCTATCTAAATGTGTTTGCTTTTTTCCTTTTTGCTTTTTTTCCCTTTGTTTTCCATTTTGATCAACTAGTCTCATTCATAAAGTGAACATATTTAGGTTGCGACTGTTCACAGTGAATAAAACCTATTAAGCACAAAGTGATGAATAATTAAATGCTAAAAGCAGTTTGAGAGCTAATTGGCAAAGCATTTTGTTTACATAAATTGAAGATAGCTAGCCAAGGCTAGCATCAGGGAAGCCAGAATTTACAAAACAATAATTGTTTTGGTTCAGGCAGATTTGTTTGTTTGTTAGCCTTAAAAGTCTTGCTGATACTTGATGTAACCTGTATTATTTATGAGTTCCAAAACCGCAATTGAGTCCAACTTGCAATTCAGCTCCTGTAACCACACAGTTTGATTGTTGACCGCCGAACCCATCAAACGAATTGGACGATAAGTCAGGTAACTGCCTAATCCAAACAGCAGAAATCCTGTTATCAAAAACCTAAATATGTAAAGATCTTCTTCCAAAGACAAAAATTGATGGACAAACAATATTCCATTTTCTCCAAGAATCCATTGTGTATCCAGCAAAAACATTTCCTATCAGGGTAAGTCAGCTCTTCCAAAATCTGTCTTACCATCGAGAAAATTTGATCAATTGCGTTGAGAGACCAGCTGATCAGATCCATAGTTTATAAATTTTGGAGAATATGTAAAAGAGAGGCTCTGAAAAGAAAGCGAGGCAGAGAAAGAGGGGGGGTGGGGGTGGGGGTGGGGTCAGGAGACAGAGAGACAGAGAGAAAAGAAACATGTCCACCTTCCACCAGGAGCAGAGAGAAAGAGCTGTATCATGAAAGTCATGAAAAGAAAGTCAGTTTATCTTCTAAAGGTACAAAGGAGTACAAACCTCTCATGCAGAGGCAACCATCTGTGATCCATACAGTGAAGGGATGGTTGGACAAGGCTGAAGAAGCTCTGAAGGTCTGTTTTGACACCACTGTGTAGGAATTCAGGTACCCTTTTGGGGAGGATATTGACAACCTGACAAGCTGCAGAATGGACTATATCTATAAAATAAAAAAGGGTTAAAAACAAAAACAACTGGACTTCTATTCTGTAGGTGAAGATGTTTCGCTTCTCATCCGAGGAGCTTTCTCAATTCAAAAACCGAGAGTGTGGAGTTTGAGCTTTTAAAGCTGAGATGTTCTGTAAGATGGATTCACATGCAAATTGCCCTCACTCTCTTAACAATAGAGGCTTGTTAGGGTCTTTGTTAGCCTGACTCAATGATGGGCTACTGTGGTCACATCAGGCGTAAAGCTCCGTTATAGGTTTTAGAAAACTAAAATCTGCGTCTGTGGAGAGTTTGTTTGGTCTCTCCAATATAAAGGTCTGAACATTCTTTGCTGTACTGAACTGCATACACAACTCCGCTCAGTTTGGGTTTGGGTGTTTTGTCCTTAGGATGGACCAGCCTCTGCCTGAGAGTCTTGTTGGGTTTGAAATGTACTGGGATGTTGTGTTTGGAGAAAATCCTTCTGAGTTTCTCGGATACTCCAGCAACGTAAGGAATGACAATGTTCTTTCCTCTGTTCCTCTCCTTGTTCTGTTCCGTGGTGTGTTTAGTGGATTTCTTAGCTGACTTGACAAAAGCCCAATTGGGATACCCACATGTTTGGAGAGCTTTTTTGATGTGCTTCTGTTCCTTTTCCTTCCCTTCTGTCTTCGTGGGGACATGTTCAGCCCGATGCTGTAGCGTTCTGATGACAGAGAGTTTGTGTTCCAGAGGGTGGTGAGAGTCAAACAGGAGGTTCTGATCTGTGTGGGTTGGTTTCCTGTAGACCTCAGTGTTGAGACAGTCCTCTCTTACCATGTGAACCAGACAGTCCAAAAGGGCAGCTTGTTGTCGTCAGCATCTTCTCTGGTGTACTTGATTTTGTTGTCAACAGAGTGTAGCTGTCTGGTGAACGCTTATACGTCATTAGCTTGGATTTTACAGAACTGCCACATACTGTACATTATCAGGTTTGTGACTTTTGTTCAGTTTGACACACTAAAAGGCATTTTTAACATCTTGAAGGCTGATGTTAAAGTGCTGTGTGTCTTTAAGGTTATGAACTGGTTTATGGATTTCCTCGCAAAAATCACAGGTATCAAAATGACAATAAAACGAATTAAAAGCATTTGCCAGATCAAAGTCCGAACTGAAACCGTCTAAAGGCCTAAGATAGTCTTCATACTAGCCCATGCTGAACCAAGTTTGTTTATGGAGATTTTCTTTTCCAATTCAGCCTTGTACTTTTGTTTTTCTTTTAAAATTAGAAGTTTTAATTCTTGCCTGGCTAAATGCTGGTCAAATTCTGTTCCCTGTTTAAAAACAATTGATTTCTTATATAAACAGGGAGTGAAAACCATGACACAGCAGTCTTTAAGATCCTTTTTGTAGCAAACACTACCTTAAGTTCATTGAGTTTATTCCAGAGGGACCGCACATTTGCCAGGATGAGAGAAGGAATAGAAATCCGATCAACATGTTGTCTCCTCAGCCGCAGTCTGAGACCTGCCCGTCTTCCCTGCTTCCTTTCACTTGCGCCTTTGTTTCTTCTTGCACTGTGAAGGTCTCTCTGAATAAATTCCCGTATTTGTGGGTTCAGGTCTGATACTTGAACTAAAGTGGTAACATTTAGCTGTAGAAGTGTGTCTCTTTTTTAATGTAAGGTTGAATTTGGAGCTCGACTCCTCTAACCCGAGAATAACTCAGCCAAAACTAATAAATAAAAAATTTAAATGTGCTCTAAATGCTGTTGGGCTTATTGATCTGTGGAGACAACTTAATCCAACAAGAGAAGACTATACATTCTTCTCATATCCACACTCTCTCTTCTCTAGAATTTATTATTTTTTTCCATATTTAGTAAAGATCTCCACAGGGTGTCTGATTGCACAATATGGAACATGGATTTATTGGACCACAGTCCAATATATTTGGATATAGACATTGTTATAGATTGCAGGAACACCTTGTGGAGATTGAATAATTATGTTCTGAACCAAAAAAACGGGACTATGTTTCTTGGCTGGCATGGGAACGCCTTGGGATTCCCCCGGAGGAGCTGGCCCAAGTGGCTGGGGAGAGGGAAGTCTGGGTCTCCCTGCTTAGGCTGCTAACCCCGCGACCCGACCCCGGATAAGAGGAAGAGGATGGAATGGAATGGAATGAACCAAAAAAAAGACTCAAATTACAGCAGATATTAAAGAGTACATAGAAACGAATGATGATATTGAAATCAATCCCATAATACGTTGGGATGCCTGTAAAGCTGTCCTTAAAAGAAAAATAATCAGCTATAGCTAAAATCTGAAATGTTCAAGGCAGCACAAAATACTCAAACTGCAATCTAAACTGGAAAAACTAGAACATGACTATAAACAAATAGGAGACCACAATATTAAAGAACAAATTACTAAGAAGAGAAATGAAATAGATGAGCACTACACTAAAGATATTCAGAAAAAAAATGATTACTACAAAACAGATTTACTATGAGGGAGGCATGAAAGCTGTCATGATTTCTAGTATTTTACTTTTTGTCTTTGGCTTTGTGTTTTGTTTTGTCTCTTCTTGTGATCTCTTTTGTTTTAAGATTCTTGTTTTATCTTTATATTGTCTGAGGTTATGCTTTCTTTCATTTTTTGGTTTGGGGTCTTTGATTTTATTATTTTCTGTATCTGGGTTTTGGTTTAGTTCTTGTCTGTTGTAATCTCCCACTTGCCCTCAGTCTGCTCCAGCTTGTCTGCCACGCCCATCTCCACCTGTCAGTAGTTGTCATCACTCACCTGTGCCCACTTTACCTGGTTATCCTCAGTGTTTAAAACCCGGTCACTTTCTCCACTACCCTGCTGGTTCCTTGTCTTGTCTTGCCTCTGTAAGACGTGCCTCGTCATTATTTGCATTTTTGGATTTTTGTTTTAGTTTGTTTAGCTTCCACGTCAGCTTTTTGCTTTCTTGTTTTGTTATTTAAGAATAAATTTTCAGTTTTGGAAATGAATCTGCACTCCGGGTCCCTCTTCTTGGCTTTGGATCCAGAGTCCAATCAATTTACAGTATATTACCCCGGCTACTTTACCTATTTCAATCTCTCGCTATAGAACTGCCAGATCAACTACTCCAAGAGTGGTACAGACTAATTTCACAATACATTTGGCAGGGTAAAAGGCTGAGAATGAAATATAAAAATCTAAAATTATCTAAAAATAAGGGAGGAGTGGCAGTTCCACCACTTAAAGATTACTATGTAGCTGCACAATTGAGACCATTTGTGTGCTTATGCAATTCGGGTTACATTGTTAAATGGAAAGAAATAGAAGAAGCAACAACACACAAATATCCAATTCAAGAATTAATTTGGGAAAAGTCTAGATTGGACAGAACAGCAAATTTGGAAAATTCATTTATAGCTTTATCTCTTAAATTATGGAATAAGACAATATAATGAACTAAATGAGGTGGTAGGACTGCTGAGATGATGTGGCTTTAATAAAGACCCCCCCCCCCACTAGTTTGAATATAAGGTTCAAAGAGTGGGCTTCGCATGGTTTGACAGCATATTGTACCCTACTAAGTCAAGGGAAAATAAGAAACTTTCAAACACTGAAAACAAATAATGTGTTAAATAATAGTGACTTCTTTAGACTTCTCCAAATTCGAAACTACATTGAAAAATTGTTAAAGAATACAAAAGAAAAGTATCAAAATAGTCATATAAAAATAAAGTATTTGTGGATGCCTACATTGCAAACAACAACAATAAAACAATTTCAAGACCCTACAAAGGACTCTGTCAATCAAAAGGATCATGTGGATGTGAAACAAAAATGGGAAAAAACAGGGAACTTAATATCTGACCTGGAATGGACATCAATCTGTGAGATACAATGGGAAACCTCCAACTCCATGGTATGGAGGGAATTCTGCTGGAGGAACCTGGTCAGGTTTTTTAAAAGCCAATCCAAGGAAAACATTTTACTAAATCAGCAACCTGTTGGAGGCAATGCAGAGGACAAGGAACAAATTATTACCACATATTTTGGACATGTCCTTTGATTGTACCATTTTGGAGTGAAGTCCATAAAATTTTAGAAAAAGTCTTCTGCATGGAAATAACATTTCAGCTAAAATCATTTTATCTAGGTTATCTACCTGGTGATAATGAAACATATAAAATTAAATATTTGTTTCAAATTTTGAGTGCAGCAGCCAAGAAAGCCATCACAAGGAAATGGCTCAGCCTCCAAATACCGAGGGTAAAAGAGTGGGTTAATATCATTTATGACATAGTCAAGCTAGAGAGAATAAAATTTAATATCAGATTACAACAAGAAAAACTTGAGGAAAAATGGAGTAGATGGATTGAGTTTATCATAGCTATGAGGGACGACTTTATTTTTGCGTTAACGGCCTAATGCAAAAATGGACAATTCTCAATTCAGAATTGAATTGAGAAAGCTCCTCGGATGAGAAGCGAAACGTCTTCAGCTACAGAATAGAAGTCCAGTTGTTTTTGTTTTTTAACCTTTTTTTGAATTTACCATGGCCTGGATGACTGAGAATCTACACCAGCATATTATCAGAGTGCAAAGCCCAACCCCTGGCTTTGTTTAAAAAGTCTAGCGCGGCTCTCTCCGCTGGTCTCGTCTCTTTTTAACTTTTACGCTCCACCCCCTCTGTGCTCCGCTCCCGTTTTGTTTTTTTCTGTTTGTTTCCCTCGTGTTGTCTATTTTTAATTTTTATTCCTCAGCAATGCGGAAAAGCATGGCTGACTTCATCACATTTTCGTTTTGAACCAAATTTTTGTTGTTAAGATGTTTTTCAGTTTATTTAGGTGGTCGACACTGATGTTAATTTAGTAAGTCAGTTAAATAAGTAAAAGTCAGAGCCTTTATTAAATTCCACTGTGTCGTCTTTGTGAGATCGACTCATCACCCCAGCCTAACCATCAAACTAGCTTTGAACGGCCATCCATAAGTCGTTCACCTACCTGCCGACTGTTTGGACCACTGGAACCGGCCGAAGGTTCGACTCAGCTCCCGCTGACGGAAAGTGTCCTGAGACGACGTCTTTGGTCACCTTCCTCCCGCCGTGGCCTAAAAACGTTCCCGACTGGTACTGAGAGACAGCGGCCAGATGGATCCTTCTCTTGGTAGGATAAACTCTCTGAACCGTTTGCTGGGCAGCTTTTGATGGTGCTACGAGCTGCTCTATAGAGTCAGTCCCACTCAGGTGGTCAAATCCATAATAATAACTGTCAATTCTATTATACAAAGTTAATTTCTCAAACCCTTAACTTCTTCGATTGAATTAGACTTTCTGTTTAAACTTCATGCCATCACAACCCCTCAGTCAGTATCTAATTACCATATTCAAACGTGCAAAATTTTCATAACCTGCCAGAACTTGTCATATTTGTTTATTCAATAAAAGTCACATAAATAGTGTAAAAACTTAATTCAGTGTGTGTGTTTTGATATGATTAGGATTTAAATCCCAAGTGAAGAACTCATGATTTAGGGTAATTAAATGTTGAGACTGATAACTAAAAATTATAGATTTATGTATTGTTTCCCTCTTTGAGAGGGTGGTGCCCCAAGTTATTATAATTTATGAATAATAACGATTCAAATGTCTCCATCTCATCATAAAATATACCCTTTTCCCCAACACTGATGTCTCATCTGGTCACAAAATGTGTTGCTCTGTTAATTCACTCTCACCACAGCAAGCCACAGTCACGCACAAGCGAGACCAGACAGGGCTTAGAGAGCAGAGGAGGGCGCAAGGTGGTGAAACGAAGGCAACATAGAAACGTGTCTGTGTGTGTGTGTGTGTGTGTGTGTATGTGAGCATGCTTAATTCACCCTCCCCTGACAAAGGTGCAGAGCTTTGGTTGAGAGCACGACATGATGTTTGTGTGCGAATCAGTCGGTGTGTGTGTGTGTGAGTGAGAGAGAGAGAAAAAGAAAGAGTGCACAGGGTTGCGTGACATGTACAAAAGTGTTACAGAGAAAGAAGTCAAGAAAGACGAAGGGAAAAAGAGAGAAGAGACAACCGTGTGGTGGTTGACTGAACCGCCGGTCCACTTGAGTTTACATCAAAACACTGTGTGTGGGTGTGTGTGTGTGGGAGGGGGGTGGAGCGTATCTTAGTGCTAATGTAGGATGGACTTAAGTGCCTCATACAGTGAGAGCAACTAAGGACACACTGATATGAGGCACACATGCTAAGTCTGGTCACAACTACTCAGATCAACTGACCTATTCAAGCTTGAGACACACACACACACACAGAGAAAAATACCCTACTCTGTACTATGTACTGAAACTCTGATCAATTGCTGTGAATAATTTTTTTGTTGTTCAAAAGAACAAATTTAAACACAATCTTGATTTAGAACTCGTAAAATATGTACATCAACTGTTTGCCACTTTGGTACACCATTTAGAATATGTGCTACAGTTCAATCATTTCTACCAGGAATCACTTTATGCATAATCTGAGATTCCGTTTTTTATGTGTTGTAACTAAGTACATGACTAAAGTTACAATCTGTTAGTTCGGCAACATTCAGATTACAGCTTGATGCATTCATATGTTCTAATACAGGTGGTTTGTAAAAAGTGAATGTTTTTCACAACAAGTGGGTTGATTGGTAGCAGGCATGTGTGGTCAGGGCAGACTGGTGAGACAGAGCCTCCTGTCATGATAAAAAAGAAAATACACAATATGTCATGATTTCTAGTATTTTAGTTTTTGTCTTTGGCTTTATGTTTTGTTTTTTATTTTTTGTTTCTTCTTGTGATCTCTTTTGTATTTAAGATTCTTGTTTTATCTTTATATTGTCTGAGGTTATGCTTTCTTTCATTTTTTTGGTTAGGGGTCTTTGATTTTATTATTTTTTGTAAGGGGTTCTGGTTTAGTTCTTGTCTGTTGTAATCTCCCACTTGCCCTTAGTCTGCTCCTGCTTGTCTGCCACGCCCATCTCCACCTGTCAGTAGTTGTCATCACTCACCTGTGCCCACTTTACCTGGTTATCCTCAGTGTTTAAAACCCGGTCACTTTCTCCGCTACCCTGCGGCTTCATTGTCTCTGCTAGTTCTATGTTTATTCTCTGTTTATTCTTTGTTACCATATTTCCACTGGTTATGTAGTGTACTGACCCCTGTCTTCTCATAGAATACTGCACCAACGTGAGTGTCAAGTATAAACACCTACACCGCTCAAAACACACACTACAAAGCGCGACTGTAACTGCTTTGTAGTTTACCAAAGTTGTATTAAAACATTACGACTTCTTACATATATAAGGCACTCCAGATTATAAGACGCACTGTTGTTTTTGAGAAAACTGAAGGCTTTTAAGTGCACCTTATAGTGCGGAAAATACGTGAGGAAAAAGAAAACACTTCACTTAAAATGACAACTAGTGTGTCTCTCTTTTTTGCCAACTTGTGAATTCAACCTGGAGAGACTCAGGCAGAGAAAAGCTGCAATTAGATAGTTTTATTAGGCATGAAAGAAATAAGGTTTTGGCACTCTGACCCCAGCAGAAGACGAGGGTGCTGTGAATAGCAATAAGCTTGGATGAGAAGCTTAGGTGACAGATGACTAGCAAGGAAAGATAGATGAGCAAAGAAAGCTTTCAGACTGAAAATGAAGAGCATGAATGAGCTGCTAGATGAAGGCCAGCAGATAAAGGGAGAGTATAAGTTGCTGCTAGATGAAGAGAAGTTATGGGATACTGGTAGATGTAAATGTATTGTGAATTTTACAGAAACATCATCAGACCTACAGTCCCACTGATCTGACAGCTCTCTGTATGACATGACTGTGCGTGAGTGTGTGTATCTGCATACAGAGACAGTAACTGACATCTGATCACAGTTACACAGTAAACAGCCAGGTGAACTGACCACTTTCAGTCAAATCACCCAAAATTTATCTTTTGTTCAAGGTGTAAGCTGGGCCTAAAATAATGTGGAACAAACTATGATATTTGAGTATAAGTGCATACAAACAGGAAGATATAGGACAAAAACATGTTTTTAAAATTCTCATTAGATGTTTATATAGAAAGTCTACATAGTTTATATTTCCAAACAAAAAGGAAGAAACAGACTGCAATAATCAGAAGTCATGTGATTCAAGTAATGAGGTTAAGGTAAAATTAAGCCAATCAATCCAGTAGTTTGACAGCTACCGACTGCTGCAGTGCTGCTGTATCTTTCTGCTGAATCCTACTATGATTTTCTACAGACCGTGAAGTTCCTAATGAAGATGCAGTGAAGTGATTTGGGGAATGGATGATTTGGTAAGAACTTCATTATTCCCCAGCTTGTGGCCACTTGAGTAGAACATGATATTCATAATTGCTGTCAGAATCAACTTGTGGTGGCTTGCTATCAAGAACGCAAAAGGAGCTTTAACCATCTCCAGAATGAGAGAGA
>NC_051433.1:31207397-31210487 GCF_001649575.2 Kryptolebias marmoratus | reverse complement strand
GGGGGGGGGCACAGAGGGAAATTAGTTACATCCTCCTGGCACTTTGTAAACAACTGCTGATCAACAACATTGCTGCTGTTTGGGGGGCAAATGACACTGAGGCTCCAGAAACACTCCCACACTCAGCCTTGGGGCACAGAGCTGCACACATCCACACACATCCACGCACATCCACACACATCCACGCACATCCACGCACATCCACACATTCTGAGTGACACGAGCTCACATACACTCTGATAAGAACATTTCATCAGGATTTTGCAACAACTTTAGCTGAACTCAGAAAATGAAGAATTTTTATTTTTATCAAAGAAAATAATCTCTGGTAATGCAGGCCTTAGTAGCTTACTTATCACTTTATTAGTCACAACAACATTTTAACAATAATGCAAGTAGATGATGAAAGACAAGTAAAAAGAGGGAAACTATCCATCATATCAGCAAACTGTTCAGCTGAGGTTCTTAAATCGTAGTTTAGTTTATGTTTATGTTTATGTTTATGTTAACTTATATCTTAGTTTGGTTTTCCTCAGGTTGTTTTGGTATGACTTAGCCTATTTTATCCTGTCTTTGCTTGCTTAAACTTTTTTTAGTTTGCTTGGCTAAGCTTATTTTATGTTTTAGTTAAGTTTAGCCTGTGTTTTAGATAAATTTTGATTTTTTTTCCTGATACTTTCTGACACCTTTAGTTCGCCTTTTATTTCAATGTTTTTAACTCTTAGTCAGCCTTTTGGTACCTTTACTTTATTTTAGTCTATCTTAGCTTCTTAAGCTGAGGTTTTTAAATGCTAGTTTAGTGACAAGGCGGGACTTGGCAGGATTCAGAACAGGAACAAACTGACAAAGTTTTAAGATGTTTATTGTCAGCAGACCAAGAGAAGGATCAAAGTCTCTGGGCTGGACACTCACGTGACCGCTAGGAAGCGGGACCGGAACAGGTAAGTCCTCCGTGAACCGATGTTCGGATCCAAACGGGGAAGTCAGTAAGGGGCTGAGGCGAGAGAGAGAGTCCGAGTCCAGGCCAGGGGTCAGTACCAGTAAATCTGAGAGCGAAAACCAAATCCAAAAAGGGAGAATCCAAAAGGCGAAGTCCAGAGAGGCGTAGCGAGGTCGGGTACCGGGAAGCAGAGTCCAATAAGGTGTCCAGAAAGGGGCAAGCAAGGCTCGTAGGTCGTTGGTCAGGCAAGGGTCGTGAAACAAGGAATCAGGCATGAGCTGTGAAGGTACGCTGGACATCTACTGGGTAAAACCGTTCAATAATCTGGCATTGAATGACTGTGGGCTGTGAGTATATATGCAGGATAAAACAGGTGAAGCAGACGATGGTGATTGCGTGGGCATGGTAACATGGGCGTGGCTTGGAACTGGGACGAGTGGAAAATTACGTGGCTGTGGCATGACTAGAAGCAGGAGGCGTGGCAGGAACAGAGGAAGCTGTGACATTTAGTTTATTTTAGCTTATTATCAGTTTATTATATCTTAGTTTGGTTTTCCTCAGTTTATCTTTAGTATGACTTGTTTTAGATAAGTGTAGTTCAGTGTGCTTAAACCATGTGTAGGCACACCAGCAAGCACTTTCCCTTTTATAGATCACATCTATATCTAAATGTTTGCGCACAAGGTAACACTGATCAGCTGTATGGCGTGAAATGTTATTTTATGGTTACCAATGGCAACCACGGAGAAAAGAACCGAGGCAGAACTTGATTTGCTGGTCAATAAGGTGGAGAACAGAAAAAAATCTAAGTTTTGGGTGCGGAAGCGTGTAAGCAACAACACGTTGATATCACTGTTAATTCAGTGAGTGGGACAGAGAGGACCCGGGCCGAAGTGGAGAAAAAGTGGTCCGATTTTAGGGTGGAGGAAAAAAGCGACTAACCGGCCACCGCCAGAGCCTGTCAGCCACAGGTGGCCACCGGGAGGGAGCGCACACAGGTGTGAGTGATATTAAAGCGTGCCTCCTCTGTGCTCTGGGGCTTTGGAAAGGGAAACAATAAATAGTCATCACTGACTGTGTTACTGTCAGCTAAGTTAGCAGCGTGCCTTAACTCTTCTGCAGCTGTCTGAAAAAGAACACACGCATGTGTAAGGAAAAGGCAAAAGCGAACTATATATATTTCTGCTTTTATTTTTGATTATGTTGGTTTCGGTCCTCCATACAACCACGGAGAAAAGAGCGAAGAAACTAAATTTCACCGAGGCAGAAATCAATATGCCGGTGAATAAGGTGGAGAACAGACAAAATATTATTTTGGGGAGCCACAGTAGTGGCATTACAAATAAAAGGAAGCGTTGTGAGTGGAAACACGTCGTTCCCATTTATAATTTAGTGAATAGGATAGAGAGGACCATGGCTGAAGTGAAGGAAAAGGGGTCAGATTTTAGGGTGGAGGCAAAAAAGTGACTAACCAGCCACACTGACACCTTTTGAAATAAGGATAGACGGTGTCATGCCGAAAACTGATGCTCTGCCAAAAACTGATCAGGCGTGCAACTGCGAGGGAACGCGCACGGGTGTGCACTCTGGGGGTTTGGAAAAGGGGTTAGGAGGCGGCGCCTGAGGGGGGAGCCACTGCCCCTTATGTATTAATCTGTGTTACACATCACCCTGGTGATCATCCGAGGAGAGAAATGGGGAGAAAACTTATGGCTCACCAGCAGAAGCACAAATAATACTGCTGTTTTGAAAGCTTATGACAAACTCAATCTAAGATTAAAGTTTGATTATAGAGTAAAATTAAATATCTGAGAGGAATCGTGATATGGTACGCATGGCCAGGGCCGTAGCTCCCACTGAGGACACCGAGGTCTGGACCTCAGTATTTCTCTGCTGTGTATAAAAACATGAATCCAAACAACGCTTTTGAACGGCGTGGTTCTCTGCGTAGCTCCACCAGTTTCCTGTAGGAGGCGCTGCAACTGTGTGCAGCTGCAGCCAAACTCAATGTCTACGAAGAAGAGCGCAGCTTTGCTACCTTACTGCTAAAATAAAGAGCAGAAGAAGAAGAGCGCCATTTACGGTGAAACACAACCGAGGTAACTCGCTGAAAATATTCTCCTTCAATTCCACGAAGCTGAAGTTGGTTT
>NC_051433.1:31198381-31207178 GCF_001649575.2 Kryptolebias marmoratus | reverse complement strand
ATCCGGACCACACTAGAACTGGTCCAGCTCCAAAACTACAACACCTCACTGGTATTTGATAAAAAGGTGAAATCTCTGCTAAAATCTTGTGTTTTGAATCAACATTCATATAAACTAATTCATGTCATTTCAGTGAGTCATCATGGTTGTGCCCCGAGTCCTCTGTTGCTTAAGATGAGGCTGATCCCCATGGATTTACAAACACACACAAACACATGTCATATACACATTCAGGCCACTTGTTTTAAATAAATGCTTCTTTTTTTAATGAAGTTTTGGTCTTCATTGTAACTGATGTGCAAGGGGAGAATGAGTGGTTGACCTTTTTAAAGTCTGGCTACGGCCCTGCACATGGCATGGCTCAGAGTTGTGTGAGGGGCCGCACATTTTCCCATCAAGTTTGTTTTATAGATCACAAACTTTGCGTGGAAAGTGACGTACGCAAGTTTTAGGCCCTTTTTTGTGCATACGCCATTTTTATAAATGACACCCCAGAACTTCACTAAATATTTTTCAGTGGTTCATGAGATATTTTGATAACAGACTTTAAACAGTTAAAGCTAAAGTTTTAGGCAAATATGTTTTGCAATTTAGTGCTTGGAGTATGTGTTGATATCTTCCATGTACTACAGGACTGGCCCAAGGCTGTATGAGACCCCTAAGCAGAATTTCCCTAAACTCAAAGGTTATTAGAAAAGAGGGTTGTAGGAAAACACTCTCTGTGATGTACGTATGTCAGAACCAGATCAAAATTATGATAACAGAAATGAGTAGGTTGGTGGAGATTTTTGGTAAACCACTTGACTCTACTAAATTATTAAAGACTATGTTTAACCTATTACTTTCAACATCTACATGAATATTGAAATCCCACACTGTTATGACTTCATCTGTATTCATCTGTATAAATCAGACAAAAAGTCTGAGAATTCAGACAACAACTGAGAATAAGGTCCTGGTGGACGATACATAACAATTGAATGTGTTTTGTTTTTTGTTTTTTTCATTTTGGATGAAAAAGACTGAGGGTCAAAAACTTAAAATAATTATTAGTAATTATTATTAGTAACTGGTTCAGCATTAATCAAAAATCCTGACTGAAAAATAGCAGCTACTCCACCTTGACCTATTGTTTTACAAACATGCATATTTAGATAATCCGCAGGAGTGGATTAATTTATACTAACAAAATCCTGTTGTAGCCAGGGTTCTGTAAGACAAACAAATTCAATTTAATGATCAGTGATCAAATCATTATAAGATAAGAGAGAGATTTTTTATTCTTCTGTTCTGGTAAAGTGAATGGTTTTTTTAAATAAAATTTTTATGATTTTTTTCTTGAGGTGATGAAAAAGCAGTTTATAAATGTAGCAAACAGCAGCTATCACAGCTCCAGCGTACTGTGGCTCTGGACACGTGCATTAATGTAGACGTGTGTGGGTTTGCAACTACGTGGGTCTCATTAAACCTTTGTGCCTCTGTTGTAAGTCTGTGAGAGTCAGTGATGAGGGATTGATTGTTTCTACTCCAGAACTAATTATTGTTTCTCTGTCTCTGGTTGATGGCGGAGGAGTGGAGGGAGGATTGTGATTGGTCAGAATGGATAGGTAAAAGGAGGATAAGGTAAAGAAAGTGAAACACAGGGGGGGAGAGGATGGGAAGGAGGAAAAGATGGGAAAAAAATAACAATGAGCAGAATGAGTAGAATTAAATAAAAAAAGAAAACATGTTGAGGTAAAATGAAGTGATAAAATATAGAAATTAAAGCCCTATCATTCCTTAAAGTACAGTATGTTGCCTGTCAACTTTCATTCCAGAGTTTTAGACTAAAATCAGCTTTTTTGAGAAAGTTGTTGTAGTGTTGTAGCCATTTTGGTCAAACCTTGGGAGGGGGGGGGGGGTCTTTTGCATGATCTGTCCACACCGAGTATGTATTCTAACTGACTCTCAGACATTACCCCACTAAATATATGCTAAAAATATGTAAAGTTGACTGAGTTATATCCATTGTTGTGTTTCCTAATGTTGATTAGCTGTAGAAACCAACTTGATTTCAGTTGACTCAAAAGGTTAATCAGCTGTAGATTAATATTTAAAGATTAATTTCTGTGAGTTTCATTAACATTTGTTCATTAGTACAGGAGACATTTTGCCAGCATGACAGAAACAGACAGAAGTGAATACATTTTCACCTACTTTTTGGTGGCAGGTGATAAAGAGATAAGGGGTGGAGGAGAAAATAAAGCAGGAGACAACAAAAATAACAAAAGAAATAGAAACAACAGAAAAGCATAAATTGAATTATTATTCCCTTTAATTGTTTGTCCATTGTGATAAAAGAATTAAACCTGCTGAGCAGACACAGCACTGTCATGTCACTCAAAACTTCCCTTCAATCTTTGTCATGACTGGCTGAAACCCTATCTCTGCAGGAGGTACACATCCGTCCACATGCACACACACCTACACACTAACTTTCCTTACATATACCACATACACACACACACATACCCATGGTGTTGTGCATAATAAGACACTCACAATCAAATGATTTTACTCATGACCAATCTGAATGCATAATTCAAGAAGAAATTAAAGGACTAGCAGTCCTAGAAGAAATTAATATCGCCTGCCACCACACATGCCAGATTTTAAACTAAGATCATGTGGAGAAATGACAGAGTTGGAGCTATGGTATCTCGGTCAGACCTTGTAACGAGATATAAGATCTTGTAAGATATGTTAGAGCTCAAAGAATATCATGGGGATGACTCAGCTACTGTCACACCATCAGTCAATATCTGTAAAATTGGGTGAGCCATTTTTGTAGTTGCTATGGTTGTTAAACTGTGGCTGTCATCGGGAACTGGATCGACTCCAAAAGTGAATTAGTTGTAGACATATATCCAATGATTCGTCCAGTGGCTCAAGAGATATTTTTCTAACAGTTCAGAAAAATGAACAAACACACACACAGAAACTTACATAGCAGCTGCACAATAACACACTCTCATAATCAAATCTTCTTCCACACCACCCATCTGAATGCTCACAGAACACAATAAGAGCTGGTGGGTGGATTATTGATCCACCCTCTTACTGCTGTCGTCACCCATGTCCCAGTCCAGTGTCTAAGAGGCATTAGTCCTGACAGTAAAGAGACAGGCAACATGATGACAGATCAATGAGAAGCTGCCAGGCACGGTCTAAAGGGACTGAAGGACCTTTTCAAATGATTTTCTGCCCAGACTTCTTGTTGAGTTAAACTGATGAGTACATGGGTAACTGTCATTTAAGTTCCCCTCTTTTGGACTGGGGGCAGAACGTTTCCACACATACGGACATCTGAATCTACAAGTGTGTGTCACGAATCGTAATGATGTTGGCATTTCAAATCGAGGAACCAGCTGTAACAGATTTTTATTCATCCATCAATATTGGGTGACTCCGTAGATAAAATCAACTACAAGCTTAAAAAGGAAAAAAAAGGATAAACACCACAGGTTTGCACATTTCAATAAATTTAAAAATCCGATTCTCCTCTGATACAAAATCTTGAACACTTGTTTAATTCACAGACAGTATGTTAGCTCTTTGTTCACTTTTGCTAAGATTTAACAGTGTTAAATGCTTTATTTTTCCTCCTTTTCCATTTTTTGGAAATCAGAAAGAAGTTTTGCTTATATTTCTAACAAGGTTCAGTTTCAGTTTATAAATTATATTTTACTGATGGTACCATTTTCCATTGATTTTTCTTTTCCTAGATTCTCGCCTCCTCCCCCTTCCCTGCTCATCTACAAAACAGCTCTACATTTCAAAGAAGAGGGAAAGATAAGTGAGCAAGCATTTAAAGATGGTAAACAAGTGACGGCTGAGTAGGGAAAGGCGAGAAGGCAGGGATCTACGCAGATACACTACGGCTCCAAGGTGTTATATTCTCCAACAGCTGACACATCTCCTTAACGTCTTTTGTACCAGAAGGAGTTCTATTATTTTTCAGGAGTTTGCTTGGGTTTAAGACTATTTTAAATCCTGAGTGAATTCACACACTTTATCAAATTAGTCTGTAGTGTCCACTATAGTAGCAAAGTCCAAACTTTGTACAGAACTTTGCATTCAGAACCCTTAGTGCTCTGTATCTATCTGCTGTGTCATTCTTTTCTAATGTTAGCATAACATTTAAGCTAAATAACTTCTTTAGTTACTGTAACTTCCTTCACCTTCCTCGCTCCAGATTGAAGTCCATGGGAGATCGGGCTTTTGCTGTCACTGCCCCCCGGCTCTGGAACTCTCTCCCAGATTTTTTGAGAGCTCCCCAACCATTGATTGATTTTAAAAGAGGCTTGAAGACTTTTTTATTTAAGCAAGCCTATTCTGCTTCTACATGTTTTTTATGATGTTGTTTTTATCTCTGATTTTTTATCTTTGATTTTAATTGCACTGTGTAGCACTTTGAGATTTTTGTTAATGAAAAGTGCGGTATAAATTGGATTTATTATTATTATTATTATTTAGTGGTGTTTTTTTTTTACCTCAATCAAATACAGTCTCCCACTCTGTTTGATATTAATAGCAGTTTGAAACAAATCCAGCTCTGTAACTGGTTTATATGGCCTGGCTCTTCTTCTCTTGGCTCTTTCTGCTTAATATATTAGATGCTGAATGGTGTTCACTTCAGCACTGTGTAGACTTGCCGCTTTTAACATATGCCATTAAACTAATTGTATCAGCATACTGTAATGTTAAAATATGCCTCTGCTATACAACTAATGAGTCGGCAGGTTTGGACACCAATGTCTAATAAAACAAATTCAGTTACAGTTTCAAGCACTTATTCCAGCATTTTTAGAACCACATTCATATTCAAACATTTTCAAAGATTTGAATCTCCTGCCACTATTTTATACAGGATTTTCAGCAGTAAGAAGGTAAATATATAATTGAGAAAAATATCTGTTGTTTTTGAAAGAAAATAAACATTATAGAGAGTGTTTTGGACTTTCGCAAAAATATTACTAGTATTATAATCACAGGACATCTCGAGGAACGTTTTAAAAACAGATCTCTATCAGTTAGCACTTGTGTTGGGGATCATTCACAGTTACTACCTTATCAAATTTTAGCTGAATATCTGTAAAATTGACTGAGTTGTAGCAATTTTAGTGTTGGCAAAGGCTGCTTTGTTGTGGCAACCATCTTAAATTGGGTTGACTCCAAAGTTAGTCAGTTGTAGCTGTGTATCCAGTAACTACTGTCTTCTTTTTGCATTGTAATCTGCTCAGTGAAATATTTTGCGAATGATACAAATAAACAAACACATACGTGCACACAAATGGGCATGGGCAATAACAATATCGCTCCACCGTCGCCTTAAGCAGCGGGCAATAATAATCTCGAAAAGTGTAATTTTAGTAGTCCAATGTGCAAATTCAAGAATTTACTAATAATTTAGTAAACATGCAATTGCAGTTTTAATCCATCCATTCTACCTCTTATCCGTGGTCAGGTTGGGAAGGCAACAGGTCCAAGAGAGAAACCCAGACATCTCTCCCCAGTGACACACTTCAACTCCTGAGGGATCCTCAGGTGTTCCCAGGCCAGAGAAAATATATAACCGCTTCAGCAAGTTCTGGGTCTGCCCCGGGTCTCTTCCCAGTGGGAAATGCCTGAAAAATCTTCCAAAGGGAGGCGTCCAGGAGGCATCTTAATTAGATGCCTGAACCACCTCGACTAACTCCTTTTGATACAGAGAAGTAGCAGCTCTTCTCCAAGCTCCCCCATATTATGGAGCTCCTCACACTATCTCTAAGGATAAGGCTGGCCACCCTGCAAATGAAGCTCTTTCCAGACAATTGTATTAGGGATATTCTTTCTTTTTTGATCCGTAGTTGACAGATAGAATGTAGATGGACCAGTAAATCAAGAGCTTTGCCTTTCGACTCTACTCTTTACCACGAACAACTGAAGCAATGCCTTTATTACTGAGAACAAGGCTTCAATCTGTTGATCCATCTTCAGCTCCATTATGCCATCACTAGTGAACAAGATGACCAGAACTACTCCACCTGAGGCAAATACTTATTCTTGACCCAAAGGGAGCATTCCACCCATTTTTGGTTGAGAACCATGGCCTCAGACTTAAAGGAGTTAACACCCATCCTAGCCACTTCACACTCAGCTGCAAACTGCCCAAGTGCATGCTGAAGTTCATGGCCCAAAGACGCCAACAGAACAGAACCACATTACCCTGAAATTCACCTGCTTATGCACCAAACAACAGATCTCTTTCTGCTCTCTACATCTGTACCTTGTGTTCCTGTCTATTAACACCACAAACAGCATCAGAGAGAAAGGACAGCCTTGGTGAAGTGTGTCAAGAATGCAGACACAGCTCCCGCTTTGATTATATGGGAACCAGATAGCCCTTAAAATAAGCCTGGCATCCCATACTCCTGCAGCAACCCCCACATAATACCTCAAGAAATAAAGTCATAAGCCTTCTCCAGATCCACAAAACATTTGTAGACTGGAGTGTCAAACTCCCACAACCCGCTCTAGCAACTCTGCAAAGGTAAAAATCTGGTACACTGTTCCATGACCAGGACAACATGATGTACAAATTCAGCTACCCAGTCCAGCAGTTCGCCATCCAGACAAACCATGGCCTGGGATGGGGCCCACTTTCCCTCCCTGAGTCACTGAACAGTTTGCCAGAACCTCCTCGAGGACAGCTTAAATTCTTTCTCCATGGCCTCTCTGAATTTCTCCCATGCTCAAGTTTTTCCATCCACAACCACAGAGACAAAAGTGCTTCTGGCCACCTCATACTTGTCAGCAGCTTCAGGAGTCTTCCTAAGGGCCTCTTTCTTCAGCTTGACCTCCACCGCTACCACTGAAGTCCACTACTGGGTCCTTCGGTTTCCACTGTTACAAATCAATGACCTTCAGAAGGCCACAGCTTCTGGAAGCTGCATCTGCAATAGAGACCCTAAACATGGCCCATTCAGAAAACTCTCCCAGAGGTATGAGTTGAAGATTGCATTAACAAGAGACTCAAGTAGATATTTTCAGTTTATACTCAGTATGTGTTTGCATTTAACCGGTTCTGTCCAGCAGGACCCAACTCACCACCAGTTGGTGATCAGTTCAATTCAACTCAGTTTTGTTATATAGCGCCAAGTCACAACAAAACTAATCTCAGGGCACTGTACAATAACATTTACATACATTACAAAAGCCAATTTGTAGAAGTTATTGATCTAAGAAGCCAGCAGATCATGTTGAATCTTCACTTTGTTGCAGTCTCCCATCCTGAGAGGCACATAGGCAACAGAGAAAAGGAAAAACTCTCTTTTAACATGAAGAAACCTCCAGCAGAACCAGACTCAGGATGAGTGGCCATATGCCTTGACCGGCTCGGTCGAGGCATATTTGGTGTATGAAGAAGATTCATTATTAACAAGAACAAACTGGATTTTCTCAGATACATATGATTTAAATCATTTTAGAGCAATTCCTTTTTTTTAGAAACCTGAAAGAAGTAAGATATCCCATTTTTTAAAATCCTCTGTTATAGAATCTTGTAATCATTTGTATCAAATGAGATCTAATTAGATCTAACAGAACAAGTGTAGGCACAAGTCCACTGTCTGAGAACAGAAGAATATCATGGGTAACTTTCACCAGTGTGTTTCTGTGCTATGATGATCTCTAAACCCTGACTGAAACTCCTCAAACAGATTATTTCTGTCCAGATATTGACACAATTTATTTGCAATTATTTTCTCAAGAATTTTTGAGATGAATTGGAGATTAGATCTAGGTCTATAACTGTCCACGACTCTGTAATCGAGATAAGATTTCTTAAGTAAAGGTTTAATTACATCAACCTTAAAGCTCTGTCGTAGATGACAAATTAAGTAGATTCAAAATGTGGGTATTAATCAAGGGAACCACTTCTTTGAACAGTCTGGTTGGGATGGGATCTAGCAGATGTGTTAATGGCTTGGATGGAGCCATTATTTTTGACAATTCAGAGAGCTTAAAAGGTTAAAAAGACACTAGAACACAAATCAGGTTCCAGTGATACTTCTAAAGCTGCTTCATTTGGTATACCGTATTTTCTGCACTATAGGGCGCACTGGATTTTAAGAGGCACTGTCAATAAATGGAACATTTTCAAACTTTTGTCATATAGAAAGCACACCAGACTATAAACACCGCTTGCTCAGGTCTGTGCACTGTGCGCGGAGCCCTGCGTAACACTACAAAGCGCAACTATAACTGAACCTTAATTCTGCAAGCGGTGCTGCTTTGTAGTTTACCAAAGTTGTACTAAAACATTACGACTTCTTACATATATAAGGTGCACTGTTGTTTTTTTTAGAAAACTGAAGGCTTTTAAGTGCGCCTTATAGTCTGGAAAATACGGTACACTCATTGGAACAATGGTGTGAATTTCCTCTCTAATTAAAACAATTTTATTTATAAAGAATCTTATAAAGTCGTCAGTACTTAAAATTATAGGAATATGTGTCTCAATAGAAATACAACTTTTAACTAGAACTGCAAGCAGTTATCAACGGGTTCCAAGCCCCCACGCTCCGCCCCTGTCCGCGCACTCCGACCCCGGCGTGTCGCCGGCGTGGCTTCGCCGCCTCTGTCGGCGAACGGGCCGAGTCGAAACTTGCCAGGACGGTGTGTACTCAAAGGCGCTTCGTAAGACGCAACGGTATAATTTGTGAAGAAAGCTCGGGAAGGAAAAGCTAACTGTCATTTGATTTCACACAGAGGCAAA
>NC_051433.1:31186266-31195264 GCF_001649575.2 Kryptolebias marmoratus | reverse complement strand
CGTGACCATAGATGAGGGTAGGAACGTAGATCGACCGGTAAATCGAGAGCTTCGCTATTTGACTCAGCTCTCTCTTCACCACGACAGATCGGTACAGTGCCTGCTTCACTGCAGATGCTGCACCAATCCGCCTGTCGATCTCCCGCTCCATTTTTCCCTCACTCATGAACAAGACCCCAAGATACTTAAACTCCTCCACTTGGGGCAGGACATCTTCCCCGAAGAAGGCACTCTACCCTTTTCCGGCTCAAGACCATGGCCTCGGATTTGGAAGCACCAATCCTTATCCCAGCTGCTTCACACTCGGCTGCAAACCGCTCCAGTGAGAGCTGTAGATCACGGTCTGATGAAGCCAATAGGACCACATCACCTGCAAAAAGCAGAAATGCGATCCTAAGGCCAGCAAAACCCCTCAACACCTTGGCTGCGCCTAGAAATTCTGTCCATAAACGTTATGAACAGAATCGGTGACAAACGGCAACCTTGGCGGAGTCCAACTCTCACCACAAACGAGCCCGACTTACTGCTGGCAATGCGGACCGAGCTCTGACACCAGTCATATAGGGGCCTAACAGCCCGTATCAAAGGGCTCATACCCCATACTCCCGAAGTAACCCCCGAGGGACATGATAGAACACCTTCTCGAAGTCCACAAAACACGTAGACTGGTTGGGTGAACTCCCATGCACCCTCAAGGATCTTGCTGAGGGTGTAGAGCTGGTCCAGTGTTCCACGGCCAGGATGAAAACCACACTGCTTCTAAATCCGAGGTTCGACTATCTGACGGACCCTCCTCTCTAGAACACTCAAATTGACCTTACCAGGGAGGCTTAAGACTGTGATACCTCTGTAGTTGGAACACACTCTCTGGTCCCCCTTTTTGAATAAGGAATAAGGGGACCACTACCTCGGTCTGTCAATGCAGGGGAACTGCCCCTGATGTCCATGCAGTATTGCAGAGTCGCATTAGCCAACACAACCCTACAACATCCAGAGCCTTAAGGAACTCCAGACGAATCTCATCCACCCCCGGAGCCTTGCCACAGAGGAGCTTTTTAACTACTTCTGTGACCTCAGCACCGGAGATTGGAGAGCCCAACCCAAAGCTCCCAGGATCCTCAATGGAAGACTGCTTGAGGAGGTCTTTGAAGTATTCGGCCCACCGACCCATGACGTCCCGAGTCGAGGTCAGAAGCACACCAACCCCACTATAAACAGTGTTAGTGCTGCACTGCTTTCCCCTCCTGAGACGGTGGACCGGAATGGCCTCGAAGCCGTACGGAAGTCTTTCTCCATGGCCTCTCCGAACTCCTCCCATGCCCGAGTTTTTGCCTCAGTGACCACCCGAGCTGCATGCCGCTTGGACTGCCAGTACTTGCCAGCTGCTTTTGGAGTCCTACAGGCCAAGAAGGCCCGATAGGACTCCTTCTTCAGCCTGACGGCATCCCTCACCACCGGTGTCCACCAGCGGGTTCTGGGGTTGCCGCCACGGCAGGCACCAACTACTTTGCGGCCACAGCTCTGATAAGCTGTCTCAACAATGGAGGCACGGAACATAGCCCATTTGGACTCAATGTCCCCCGCCTCCCCTGGAACATGTTCAAAGTTTTCCCAGAGGTGGGAGTTAAAGCTCCGCCTAACAGGAGACTCCGCCAGATGTTCCCAACAGACCCTCACAATACGTTTGGGTCTGCCAGGTCTGACCGGCATCCTCCCCCACCAACGGAGCCAACTCACCACCAGGTAGTGGTCAGTTGACAGCTCCACCCCTCTCTTCACCCGAATATCCAAGACATGCGGCCGCAGATCAGATGAAACAGCAATAAAGTCAATCATTGAACTGCGACCTAGGGTGTCCTGGTGCCAAGAGCACATATGGACACCCTTATGTTTGAACATGGTGTTCGTTATGGACAATCCATGACGAGCACAGAAGTCCAACAACAGAACACCGCTCGGGTTCAGATCAGGGGGGCCGTTCCTCCCAACCACACCCCTCCAGCTCTCACTGTCATTGCCCACGTGAGCGTTGAAGTCCCCCAGCAGAACAAGGGAATCCCCAGGAGGGGCACCCTCCAGTAACCCTTTCAAGGACTCCAAAAAGGGTGGGTAATCTGAACTGCTGTTCGGCACATAAACGCAAACAATAGTCAGGACCTGTCCCCCCACACGTAGGCGGAGGGAGGCTACCCTCTCATTCACTGGGGTAAACCCCAACGTACAGGCACCAAGATGGAGGGCAACAAGTATGCCCACTCCTGCTCAGCGCCTCTCACCGGGGACAACTCCAGAGTGAAAGAGTGTCCAACCCCTCTCAAGGAGACTGGTTCCAGAGCCAGAGCCGTGCGTTGAGGTGAGACCGACTATTTCTAGCCGGAACCTCTCAACCTCACACACCAGCTCAGGCTCCTTCCCCACCAGAGAGGTGACATTCCACATCCCAAGATCCAGCTTCTGTAGTCGAGGATCAGACCGCCAAGGTCCCCGCCTTTGGCTACCACCCATCCCACATTGCACCCGACCCCTTTGGCCCCTCCCATAGGTAGTGAGCCCATGGGAAGGGGGACCCATGTCAACTCTTCGGGCTATGCCCGACCGGGCTCCATGGACAAAAGCCCGGCCACCAGGCGCTCGCCAATGTGCCCCACCTCCAGGCATGCCTCCAGAGTGGGGCCCTGGTGACCCCCATCAAAAGGGGTCTTTGTGCTGCACTTTGTCTGGTCCCTCAACTAGGACCTGTCTGCCTTGGGTGACCCTACTAGGGGCATGAAGCCCCTGACAGAATAGCTCCTAGAATCATTGGGACAAATATACATATTATATATATGACAGCGTCACTTATTTAGTTGTATATTTTTTCAATTTATTTTACAGAAGTTTATTGACCATTCACACATGTAGCCGCTAAAGTCTCCAATAACACAGAAAAAAGGCAATAGATTTGTCGTTAGTTGCTTTTTAAAAAATGGCCAGACGGATCTAAAAAACTATTGTGCTCCAGCCTGTGTGGAAAACTTTGCGCGGCACGTTGATTCCTGTTCAAAAAAAGGGCGTGTGAAAGTGTATTTTTTTAGTGTGAGAAATACAAAACGTGGCCTGTGAGCGTTTGTGCTTCACAAAATGCGTGTGTCTCACGGTCAATGCGTGAAACTTGAGACCCCTGCTTTTATTCATAGACTAATAAAAGATTGTGACTGATGATAAGACTTTAAAGTTCACAACGACACAAATTAAGCTGCAGAGAAAAGTAGCAGCGGTGTTAGCCGACATCGATCCGGTGTTACACCGGCTGATGCAGCTGCTGTGATTCCCTTGTCAATACGTAGGTCTCTGGTTTTAGAACATTTTATGTTTTATTGTTGGTTTGTGTTAATATTTTTTGGCAACGCTGTTCTGCAGTCATGTCAACAAAGCATCTTGTCCAGAAAGGAATTAATGTGCGTCTGGATGCTGGACGCTTTCAGAGAAAGTCCAACAACAGAGTTGATCCATCAGAATATTGCTCTTGTAAATGTTTAACCACTGCGATAACAATGCGCTCACGGTGTATCCTTCAGAGAAATTAACCCATGTAAGAGAAATAAATTATTCTAAGGGTTATACCACTAAAGTGAGCGTTCTTTTCTCAGAGTTTACAAAGTAACTGCCATGTGGGAGAAATTATATAAACGATATTCTGATGTCTTGTTCTCCTGAAGGCAGCACGGAGCTGCGCCGAAGAGAAACACCATCGATACAGTTGCAGTTCTGTACCAGTTTTAATGTTTTAGGCCACAGTATTTTTGCAAGTAGTTCAAAGTTTAAACTGACATTGTTGTGAATCTTTGGTGTAAACTTCACCTTCAAGCAAATGCCCCCCAAAAGAATATCAGCGCCCCCTTTTTGACAATATTGCTGCCAGCGCCCCCTGTCATCCTCTCAACGCCCCCCTTTGAGAAACACTAGACTAGACTGTTTTCACAAGATACAACCTAGACCCCCAGGAGAGAAAAAAAGGTGACAATCTTATGCACAAAAAACAATGTTAAAAAATATTAAGCAACATATAGCTTTTATATTGTTTTTTACATAAAATGTATTGCAAATTATAACATTTGTGTGGTTATTGATCAAGACATAAATGTCGACCCCACTAAATTTTATGCTCAAGAGCTGCTACTGAAGATGAATAATATACAGCTGTAGTTCCGTTAAGTGCTTTCTTGTATGTTGGCAGACTATCTCTCCAGGTTAAATAAAATTTTTCAATGTTAGTGGAGCACCATCTTCTTTCTAACTTTCTAGCTGCCTGTTTTAAAAGACGTAACTCTGAGTTAAACCGAGGAGCCAGCTTCTTCTGACTGATCACTTTCTTTTTTAGAGGAGCAATTTTATCAAGTTATGTTTGCACTGAAGTTGCAATATTATCAATGAGATCATCTAAGTTGCTGTTTTCTGTTGCATTACTCTGCAAGACAGAGGAGAATAATAATGTAGGAGATTCTATAAATTTGGTTACAGCGCTCTGATAAACATCAACTGTAATGTAATTTATGGTCAGTGGCTGTGTAATTAGTCAATGTAAACTAAAAGATTATTAAAAAATGGAACACAAACAAGATTGTGAGTATATATTATTAAGTGCTTACTCTCTATGTGATATGTCAGAACCAGATCAAGAGTCTGATGAAGAGAATGAATAAGTTTGTGAACATTTTTGTAAAACCAACTGACTCTACTAAATTATTAAAGGTTATGTTTAAGCTATCACTTTCAACATCTATATAACTATTGAAATCACCAACTATTATGACTTTATCAGTATTTAAGAATAAGTCAGAAAAAAGTCTGAGAACTCAGACGATATATAACAAGAAGTAAAAGTGGCTTTTTCAATTTCCATTTTGGATGAAAAAGACTGAGGGTCAAAGATTAAAAGAAATATTACTAATAATTGGTCTAGCATTAATCATTAACCCTGACAGAAAAAACGCAGCTACTCCACCTTGACCTGTTGTTCCAAGAACATGAAAATTGAATAAATTAATTTGTACTAACAAAATACTCTTGTTGTAGCCAGGTTTTTGTAAGACGACTGTAAATTAATTTGATAATTATTTATCTAATCATTAACTATCAGAGATTCAGAGGAAAGAGAGGTGGTTTATTTAATTTTGGCCATGGATGAGCTGACATTATTTCAATGGGGATCTGGGTGGTTAACAGAGGACAAGCAGCAGAGAGGTGTGTAAGACTACAGCTCTGCTTCCTGGACTGGACCCTGGGTTGTCAATAATTTGGATGACTCACAAAATCGGCCAAATTCCTTAAAAGAAGAGCAGTTCCACTCACAGTGGGATAGATGCCATAGCTCTGCATCAGAACAGGTTTTCCCCAAAAAGCACTCCAGTTATCTATGTAGCTTACGTTGTTTTCAGGATACCACCAGGGGTTAAACAACAACATTCAGCTAAACATGTCATCGCTGGTCAGGTTGGGGAGGGGGCAAGAGAAAAACTATGAAGTTCAACATAGTTTTCACAAAGTTACACACTGAAGCAGCATTAACTTTAATGACCTCCTATTGTCATAACCGGGTGTCATTACCGCCAATGTGAATAACAGTCTTATTGTGTTTAACCTTAGTCGTAGTCATCAGTTTCAAGTAGGATTCAATGTTGCCCACTCTAGTGTCACTCCTAGTGTCACGTTTCAGACTATGGAGCTGCTAATTACCAGGGTCTGCTTCTTGGTTGGTGTGTCGCTGAGTGATGAAAATCCATTTGAAATGTGAACAGGAGTATTAGCCTTAACACTTTGCTTATTTAGAACCGTCACCCAGCTGCTAGGGGTCTACTGGAGGACTGCTAATGGGAGCTACTCTCAGTGGCTCCTTTTAGCGGGGATCTGGCTAGCTAATGGCTTTTCACTAGCATGGAGCCTAGTTTCGAATTCAGACACTTTCCTCCAAAGCGACTATAAGACTACATTTATTAAATGTACCACTAAAGGAGGCAGATGAATAGCTAAACATCTGACACACAGAGCAGGTGAAAAAAGAAGAAACTGGGAGAGAACTGGAAGCCATGCTAAGCTAATGCTAGCCAGAGGTAGCAGATCCCAAAAACTGTCAAAAATTTCCTACCTGCAGCTTGAAGCCGCAGAGGCAACCCTCTCATCCCCTGGAGAAAACTGCAACACCAAGGCACTCAGCTAGGGGCTTGTGAGTATTTTTACACCCACCCAACACCTCTGCCCCTGAGCAATTCCAGAGTCAGAAAGAGTTCAACTTCTGTCCAAGAGTTGGGTTCCAAAGCCCAAGCTGTAAATAGAGGTGAGCTCAACTATATCTAGTTAGTATTGTTCAACCTCACATACAACCTTCAGCTTCTTACGTGCCAGTGAGGTGACATTCCATGTCTTTAGAACTAGTTTATGATGCCAGGAATTGACATTGGCCAGGACCCTCCCTCACCTGCTGCCCAGCTTGCATAGCACCCAACCTCACAGTCCTCCTCGGAGGTGGTGGGGCCATGTGAAGGTGGTAACCCATCTCTCTTTGAAGGCCCCAGGAGCCAAGGCTCAACCACCAGGCACTTTCTGGTAAACTCTCCTCTGAGGCCTGGCTTCAGGGGTACCCCAGTTTCCTTTTTGTGGGTGAAATTTCTTAATGCAATTGGTTTATGTTTATTTACCAAGATTTTTGAATCACTCTTGATTTGACCCCTCCCCTTTAGCTTTAATGTAGTTCTTAATCCGTATGTTGTGATTTTAGTATGTGTATATTGTATTTTATCATTAATATTATTATTATTTGGTACAATCCTGTTATTGACTATATGGCTGTGGAGACTTATAGTTCTTTGTGATAGATGTTTTATGACTGAACCACATTAGCAGTGTGATTCCTACATACATTCAGTCCTTCTCCCAGACACTTTATCCTATTCAAAAAAAAAATAAAAATTAAAAACAGTTGATTACTTTTCAGGGTGGCACAGTGGTGTAGTGGTTAGAGCTGTTGCCTCCCAGCAAGAAGATTGCAGGATCGCTTCCCGGCCTGGGGCCTTTCTGGGTGGAGTTTGCATGTTCTCCCTGTGCACATGCGGCTTTACTCCAGGTACTCCGGTTTCCTCCCACAGACCAAAAACATGCATGTTAGGTTAATTGATGACTCTAAAATTGTCCCTAGATGTGAATGGTTGTTTGTCTCAATGTGTCCCTGGAGATAGGCACCAGCTCCCCGTGACCCAGAATGGAGAAGCATGTAAAGAAAGTGGATGGATGGATGATTAATTTCCCCTCTAATGTGTTGAAGCAGTTGCTAATGTCAGGAAAAGAGAAATGTTTTGCTCCCCCTTTATCTCATGTTTCCAACGCATGCGCTTCACACTGTCTGATTTTCTCAAACAATTTTTTTGAGCTCTTGATCCTCTGTTCCTCATCCCACCCACTCTTTCTATCAGACAGTTTAATGATGACAGCCATTCAATCGAATAATTAACATTTGTTTAACACTCATTATTGGGATGTATTTGTCTCGTTTGATTTGTAATTACCAGGTGTTTTCCACAGGAAACACTGTGCTAATGGTCCCTTTGTAATGGCTTCATTGATGGGATTGATTTGAACCCAGCAGGGAGGCCAACAAAGAGGGAAGAATACAACTGTACTCAAGACCTCAATGCCCAAACCTGATATTTGTTTCTCTTATAACTGAGTGGATCAAACAGAAAGAGAGACTGAAATGCCTTCTCCAGAGAAGGAATCATTTCAAGTAAAATAAGATGCAGTATGTTTACCCACAATGTTAATATTTAGTCTTTTTCTATTATAAAATCTGACATTACATCTGGAAAGCAACACTGATAATTCAGACACACACGTATAATGTCAACTTCATTAAAGTCGTAGCATTCTTGAAAAAATTTACATCACCTGCTACCTGGGCGGCTGTGGATCAGTGGTTAAAGTAGTTGTCCTTTAATGAGAAAGTTGGAGGTTTGATTCCTGGCAGGAGTCACATGTCGAAGTGTTCCTTGGCAAGACACTGAACCCCTCACTGCCTCCGATGTGCCCCATTGGTGTATGAATGGAGTTTAAAGCACTGATGAGTCTCCATTGAATGATTTATTCAGATTATTTTTGTAGAGATTCAGTGCTGTATGAATGTGTGTGAATGGGTAAATGAGGGCATACATTTATTTGTAAAGTGCTATGAGTAGCCTAATTGGCTATTAAGGAAAATTAGGCAAAACTGTAACTAAAAGCTAGAATCAGCAAAACTGTAGCTAAAATTAAGAAAACTATAGTTTTACAGCAAAACCGGAGTTAAAAGGCTAAATTTAGCAATGCTAAAGCTAAAAGCTTTAAAAGCTGATAAAAACTATAGCTAAAAAACATAAAAACTGTTGCAAGAAGCTAAAATGAACAAAACTGCAGATAAATGCTACTAACTGTAAAAAAAAAACTGTAGCTAAAAAGCTAAATTTAGCAATACCATAGCTAGAAGCTATAGTTGGCAAAACTGTAGCTAAAAGGTAAATGATGCATAGAAAAACAGTGAACAGTTTTTGAAGGAAATGAAGGACTCAATCTATTTTGATGAGGATATTTGTAAATAAAGTTAAATACTTTGAATTTACAACAAAAACATGTCACAGCACATTATTCATGATCATGCTGAACATTTTGATATTTGGATGGTGAAGTTAGCACATAGTTTGCAGAGGTATTTAGACACAGGCAATCAATGTGAATGCTCAGTGTTTACACAATAATGCTAAAATTAAAATTATGTATAAACATTGTGTTTTTTAGACAACACACACTTTGTAAACACTTTTTAAACAAAACAGTTACAACAAATGTAAATGAACAAATAAGCTGACAATTCTATTTAACTGCATATTTAGCTCATACAGGTGCTGGTCATAAAATTAGAATATCATGAAAAAGTAGATTGATTTCAGTAATTCCATTTAAAAAGTGAAACTTGTATATTATATTCATACATTAC
>NC_051433.1:31171607-31184878 GCF_001649575.2 Kryptolebias marmoratus | reverse complement strand
TCAAAATTAAATGAAATAAACATTTGAAATATATGAGTTTGTATGTAATGTATGAATATAATATACAAGTTTCACTTTTTAAATGGAATTACTGAAATCAATCTACTTTTTCATGATATTCTAATTTTATGACCAGCACCTGTATATGTGCTTTTCTTTAGAGTAGAACTGCATTTACATGGGAGACAAATTAATACAGAATTAATTGTTTTTGATCTGATCATTTAACAATCTTTACTACTTAATATCACCCACTCCTCAAGGTACAGGTGAATGATTTTGCCCATGCGTGTGTGTAAACGTGCTGAACTTGGCCCAGGTCCAGCTCGATCCAAATGAATGTCAACCTGTCAGTTTTTCTTTTCTTCTTCTTATAGTTAGTACTCTGTGTTGTGTTTAATGATAACCAGGAGACAAACGTAGAACTGAAAGCTGTTTACTCTACATGGAACAAGATATGTACTGGTCAGAATCATGGGCTCATCACAGCAGGTACAGCACCTCGTGCCCGTCTCTCTTAGATTGGAAACTGAACAATACATCAACGTTAGCAAAATGAGTACAGTAATAAAAATATGTACCTGCATTGATCAAGATATGTACTGGTCAGAATCATGGGCTCATCACAGCGGGTACAGCACCTTAGAGGTATAGCATTGTACATTAGCATCAAATTACCAGATTTTTTGTGGTGTGTAGTAGTCAATTACAATAATAGCAACTCATAAAATGTACAATATGAAACTCCTTATTGTCCTGATTGACATAAGTAGATCTTACAGTGAGTCAATGATCATATAATAGACATTGATCAACAATATTCCATATTTTATCAGTGTTAATATTACTGAACCCACCTTGTACCCGTCTCTCTTAGAATAGAAACGTGGTCACTGTGCCCACTACACTTATTACAAACAACCACCAACCAAGGGGGCCCTGTTTCACCCTTAATACAAGACCCAAATGCAAAGTAATGACAAGCGGAATCATATTCCACATTATCCCTGTTACCTGTGCATATTAGTGGCAGCTGGTGGAGTTTTCTCCAGGGGGGCTATAAGTCCAAAATAGACATATACTAAAACATATACTAAGGTATCCCACCAGTGTATTTACATGAATTAAAAAAACAAAAGCAACATTATAATGTACATATAAATGCACAAGTGCTTCCTGAACAAAGACGGAGGTCTCCCAAGGCACAAGCCTGTAGGACACATTTAACATTTTTTAAGACCTGTTTTCTCCCTTATTTTTCAAAACTTTACCAGAGAAAATACGTCAAAGCTTGTTTTATGGTGCGAGCACTCCCTACGTCATGTATTCTTGACGTACAATATAATGAAGGTCAGATGTCTCACTCCGATTAGAATTCAAACCCAAACATTTTAACAGTTTTGTAGCATAGATTTTTGTAAACTAATTATTAACTATGAACTTATTTATTACCTTTTGTATGTAACTTAGTCAAGTAATGAACTTATTGCTGTCTTTGAATAAAAGGCAGCTCACCCGCGGCTCGACTTTTCAATCAGGCGAACTTTCTGACAGACGGATGTGACGTCAGCCCGTGGCGGGAGTCCCACGCTCCGGTGGCGGGAGGCGGAGTCAGCTCTGGGCGCAGGAGAGGTGAGCCCTGAACGGTCCTATCTCTTGTACTGAAGAGGAGCTACTGCGCATGTACAACTTTTAACGAGAGTCAATGGACAAAGATTTTTGCGCCCCGGGGCAGATACGTCACCAATCAGACAACGTCGAAGAACGAAACAACTTTACTTATCATTAACTATAAAATATTTATCTTACACAACAAAAAATATATATACATATATTTCGAAAGATTTTTATTTTACGATTTAATTTTTTCGCGTCTTATTCAAGGTAATGTGAGTGGTGGGGCGGTGCCCTTGCACCCTCTATTGGCTAGCCACCACTGGTGCATATGCGTATGTTTGTTTGTTTGTCTGGTGAAGGCAATTTTTTTTTTAATTTACCTTTATCTAACCAGGTGAGTCCTGTCAAGATTACAATATCTCTATTTCAAGGGAGCCCTCTGTGCATTACCTCAGACCAATTCTAGAGTTGAAAATGATCTTAGCAAACACAAGAAATTGGTAGAACTCAGATACTGAGCTAAAGTTTACATTGTAGTAGCTGAGAGTCATCACCAGTCTATACGTTGGGTGCTAACTAATCATGTGAGATCTGTATTTAAAACTTTGACATTAGATACTGGGAGTCAATCCTATTAAATCTATCTTATAAGTCATTGACTGGAGTTTTATTAAACTTTCAAAAAGAAATGCAATTTTAAGTCTTTAATTTATGCTTATAAAGGAACTCCACTTTATTAATAGCTTCTGAGCTCAACTTTGACCTGCTATAGTGGTGCCTTACATTAGATGGCACTGTAGGGCACTTCTTGTTTTTCCTATAAGTAGGACTGGTTCAAAATGTTCTGAGGTTTTGTTTTTATCGTGTCTTTCTGTGCTGCCCTTTGATTTCAACACAGATTAGTTGGATCAATCCATCTACCTTCCAGAAAGAAGTCTTTTCCAGCTCCATTTTTTTTAACTCCAAAGTCCTCCACATTCATCCACCCAGCATACTGTGAAGTAAATCAAGTTGACCTAGAACTAGAAGGCGATGTCGTCACTTAACATTTTGTTGCAGAGCAACTATCAAGCAGTTAGCATCTTTACTATGAATGTATGATGGGTTGGTGTCCCACTTCCACAGCTGATCTTACAGACGTGTTCATCCATCATGCGTACCACTTCATACTTGTTTATGGCTTCACATGCTCCCTGGGGAACCAGCTCAGGAGCTTCTCCCAAACTTTGTCACTAGATTTGAGTTTACTACAAGGTTATTTCTGCAGTAGGTCTAAGACACAAATTTGAATATTTAGATGGGGAGCATGTTAGGTTTTTAGTTCTATTTTTGGTAATGAATTGAATTTATTGTAAAAGTCAACACTCGTCACACTTCAGTGAATTTTTTTTATTCATAACTTAATGCTTGATGACCTAGTTAAAAAAATAATAATTAAAAATCACTTTAGTTGTTGCTTTAAACCCCATATTTGAATTTGACTATGAATGTACAAGATCTAGAAAATTAGGGGGAGCCTAAATTGAAAAGTATTTTTCACAACGGAATTTTGCTTCTAGGAGCTGCTTCCTGAGTGCTCCCAATGTCATACAAAACCAAGGATGAACCAAAGCTGCGTTCACAGCAAGTTATTGTCAGTGTTAATGTCAAACTCATTTATAGAGCATTTTATAATAAAGAAATCTGCACAGAATCTGCAAACAACAACATTTTTGTATTTATCTAAAAACACAAAGGATGAAGCCATCAATTATAAATGGGTTAATCTAAAACAGTAACTAAACACAGGTTATAGGTCTATCATTTAAAGGAATGCATATCACCTGCCAACTTTCATGTTAGAGTTTAAGACTAAGATTATCTAATGAGACATGATGAAGTTGTAGCCATGTTGAACACTTTGAAAATAACAGTCTGTGCAATCTGTTGCAATACTCCAAGATGTCTTGAATTGGGTTGACTCCAAAAGTTAATCAGTTGTACTTCCAAGGATTACTTTTTGAGAGTGTTTGACAAGAATCACCCAGCAGACCTGGTAATTCAGCCACAACACAGGAGCGAAAGGTTAACATAGCTTTATTAAATAGGGAGAATGTTACACTCAACAACTGGAACGCCGGCAGCAGCTCTGGGGAGAGGGAGGGGGGAGTTTGGTGATCCAAACGCAACATTGGAAGTTTGAATGAGCGACGGAAGTGACACTAACCTGGATGGCTGTGAGTCGGAGAACTAAGCGGGTCAACAGGTGGGCGGTAAACACAAGGAGTACCAGAGTGAAGGCTAGGCTCGACGTTCTCACCAGGTAGGTCACAGGGGCAAAACCAAACTCAGAGTCGGGCAGGCAATGGTCGTAACCAGGAGGGCAAAGAGCGAGAGACGTAACCAAGGGGGCAGGCGAAAGGTCCAGGTCCGTGAGACAGGCAAAGGTCGAGGTCCAGTTATCCGTAGTCCAGCAGAGGTCCGACAAGGGCAAGGCATAGGGGAAAATCGGAGGAATGAGAACAAGGTCAAAGCACAGGAGATCAGTCAGAGATTGCTGGAAAACTACTGGCATTACTGCGTTCGATAATCTGGCACTGGAGGAGTGGAGAGGAGGAGAATATAAAGGGTGTGAACCAGGTGTGGGAGAGGTAATCAGGGAGGAGTCACAGGTAAGCTGTAAGAGACTTGGATTAGTGGCATGGCAATTGTTGAGAAACAGTATGCGGCATTTACTGAGGAATATCATCACACTACCTTGTGTTTCTCACCATTCCCCGGATGTTGCAGGAAAGACGGACACACAAAACGAATCCAGACCAGAGGTTTAATTACAAATCATACATTTATTCAAACATTAAGCTAAATGGAGACAACAACTCACCAACAGAAGAAACAGCAACACGTTCCCAGTTGTGTCTGAGATGATTCCCCTTTCACCTCCTTTTTATACAATGAACCGTGCCCAAGACCAGGGTTTTCTGCACACAAACAGCTGCAGCAGCTTGTTTTTCCATCTCAAGGACGGCTACTACCTAATCTCACTCGCCCCTGTCATGATGTCCTGGAGTCTTCGGCCGCCCTCACCCCACAGCCACAACTCTTCTTTGGGATTATTTTATCATAAGCTAAGTGTAACCTCATTTTACCAATCAAATCATTTTAGCAATATCAAGGTTTGATTATATTTTACAGTTTGAACTGCATTACCATTTAGTATTTATACAAGCTTTAAATGTTTGCACCTTTGTGAGATCCCTTTGAATAAAGCTGTAATGAGTTTTAACAGAAATGAGAGACGAACACAAACCATACTTTACACTATCAAGAATCAAATAATGAAAAACTGACTGGTTATTTTCTTATTTATTATAACACCAAAAACGAAAAAATGCCTGGATTTTTATATTTCATTTTTAGGCTACGATCAGAAACAAAATCAAAAAATGGGCAGGAGGACAGAATTTGATTTTAATATTTTTTTGGTTGAGTTTAGGTGACCCGGAAGTGGCTCTGTGCGGCAGTTCAGATAATGTAGTAGCTACTATGGCAGCGCTAGAACCACTTATTGAGGACTCGTTTAACAGCGATTTGATCCTCGAAACAATTCGTAAGTCTCCATGGCTGATGGGTCTCACTGGATTATCTGGTCCTAAATGATCGATATTGAACAAACATAAACATGTAGACGCCTCATTACGTCCCGGAGCGCATCCGCCGTCGCCGCCATGTTGGACGGATCTCTCCTCTCTCTAAGAGCCATCAGGAGGAAACACAGAGCGAGCAGCTATTATCGGTGTGATAGAATAACTGATGGTGAAATCTATGCACACCGCAGATGTTTCTAAAGCGTAGGTGGCTGTGTTGATGCCTGATGAAAATGTTGCTAATGTAATAAAACTGTTAGCAAAAAGTTAATCAGACATCATATCTGGTGAATAAATTTCTGTTTTTGCAGGATACAATGACGTGCCGAAGAATTGATGTTCACAGAGAAGCATTCAGAGCAAAGAATCTTGCACAAAGAACAGACCCGTTCACACGACCAGATTGACTTGTGACACATCTCCTTTGTATGCATACCAGAGTCAAACTGCTGGCATGCAGCTAGCAGTAAGGTTAACTGAAAGTTGACATTATCTGAATACATACTTCTGAATTTAAAGAAATATTTTACAAAATCTGTTTCACAACGGAGTATCTTTCCGCTTGTTTACCTGTAAAGCAGAACACACATCTTTGAGCAACAAGTCCTCCCATTAAATCCATGTAGTATTCAAGACGTACTGCTTTTGTAAGCATCTTGTTGAGAACACCTGGGGACTAATTTGTGCATTGAGTTGTTTGTGTCAGATCCTGCCTTTATGTGACGTCATGCTCGTCTGTTCCTGACATGTTTTTTCTGTAATTTATCTGTGGTCACCATCCCTGGCATTTTTTCATAATGCCATGTTCTGAATATTGTATGGACATATTGACTTTTTACTGTATTCACTGCAGGAATTAAATATAATAACATTCATATTCTAAATCTGCTGAGAAATATACTTGTCCTGATGTGATCATTCCCAACAAGTGACAAAGAAAAATGAGAACCATCTGAAAGCAATGAACCTACAGTGGAAGTAAATAGAAACTAAAGTATATAAATGCTAGAGTGTCGTGATTGTTGGTGTTTGGGGGGTTTTGTGTTGGTCTTGTGTTGGTTTGGTTGTCCTTTGAGCTTTTTGTGTTCATGCCCTGTCACTATCCACCTCCCCAGTACTTTTTCTGTCATGTCTGTCACACCCATCTCCACCTGTTAGTAATCATTCTCACTCACCTGTGCCCATTTTCCTCGTTATCCGTCTTTAAGAACCGGTCACTTTTCATCACTCTCCACTGGATCATTCCGCTTTGTCTGCTTGTCTCTCGCTCCTTGCCATGCCATGTCCTGTCTCTTGTTTTTGGATTTTTGTTAGTGTTAGTGTTGCTGCCTTGCCAGCCTTTTTGTTTGTTTATTTCAGTTAAATAAATTGTTTTCTTCATTTTTACTATGAGTCTGCGTACTGGGTTCGCCTCTGTTTTTCCCTCATCTGACATTGAGTGCTTACTGCAATGGAAGTATGTCACTGAGAATGAACACAGTTGTGCCATCTAAATGGACTGGGCTAAGTAAATCAAAGTTCATGACAATGCTTTTGACATGACATTACACAACCCAAAGTTACAGAGTCGTACTTATTTTAGTTGACAAGGATATTAACCCTCTTAAGACCAATGAGAAAGTATGCAAGCCAAATCCTGCCAGCAGTGACAGGTTGGAAACAAGATAGTTCTACAAATTAGGGGATAAATCCATTCAGATTAGACACAGTTGTGCCAAATTAAGTTACACTAGGTACCAGCAGTCAATTTTTATTCTTTAGATTTTTAGTACACTGAATTATTTTTTCTATTAAGTGTATTACCAGAAAAGAGCAGAAAAAATTTCAGCCCATTATGTCTTACTGTTTTTGAGATTTTTGGGGGTAGGTGTACCTTCCCACAAACCCACCTTTGAATAGAAAAAGACGGGGATTTTGAAAGCTGATTACTCAAAAATTAATTCAATTTGACACTTATTTGTAATGAAATTTTTTAAATATATGTAAATCCTATTGCAAAACAAGAAAATACACACTGTACATAGCTTACTTTTAAAATGAAGGTTCTTAAAAAAATCTAATTTTGAAAAATTAGACAAATTTCAATATTGACCCAAACAGCACACATGGCATTTTAGGGATACCATATTTTAAAAAAATGTATGTTGAAACCAAGCCCCAAAAGGTATTTTTCCCAGCCTGCTGTGGTTTTAACAAGCCCAGTTTTTTGTAGGGGTCTGGGACTGTCGAATAAAGATTTATCTGGCTGCAAAAATGTTTCCAAAGATAATTTGACCGAAGGAAAAACATTTTGAAAATAGACAACATTGAGTATTTTTTGACCAAATTTGTATTTTTCATTGGATTTCAATAAAACATCTTCACTACAGGTAAATTAGGCTGCTGAATATTATAAAGACATCCATTTTGGCTATCTTCAATAGTTTCCTTGATATTGCAGGTAGGAAATAGAGATTTTTTTATTTTATTGTATTTTAGAGAATTTTTGACTTGCTCCAAAATGTTTATTATTTATGTATTTCATTGAAACTTATTTCCTAGATGTCAATTAAACTGCTGCATCAGATAAAAACATTTATTTGAGGCTATCTTCAGTAGTTGTCTTGATATAGCTGGCAGAAAAGAGATTTTTCCTTTTTTTATGGAAAATTCACTATTACAGACCATCTGAAAAAGTGCCAAAGAAAGTGCCATTTTTCATAAAAAATGTCCAGAGTTTATTCTTTTAGGATACATCCAGTCACTTCACCAGAAAAAGCAATNGGGATTCCCCCAGAGGAGCTGGCCCAAGTGGCTGGGGAGAGGGAAGTCTGGGTCTCCCTGCTTAGGCTGCTGCCCCCGCGACCCGACCCCGGATAAGCGGAAGAGAATGGATGGATGGATGGAAGTTTGTTTATATTTTACAGTTTGAACTGCATTACCATTTAGTATTTATACAAGCTTTAAATGTTTGCACTTTTGTGAGATCCCTTTTTGAATAAAACACGTTATAAAGCTGTAATGAGTTTAACAGAAATGAGAGATGAACACAAACCATACTTTACACAAGGCAGAGCATGAAGTAAACAGACATGATCATCAGTTTCATTGAAATCTGTGCAGTTGTTCATGAAATAATTTGCCAATAGAGACAAAGCTAACTCTAAATAGTTATTGGCAAAAGTTTGAAGAAACAAAGACCCTAACGAGCCTCTATTGTTAGGAGAGTGAGGGCCATCTGCATGTGAATCTAGCTCACAGAACATCCCAGCTTTAAAGTTCAACTGAAAAGTGTTTTGAAGCCAACATCAGTTGAAAGAAAATCATAAAGTATGCTTACGTAAAAATTTACAAAAAAAAAAAATTAAAATCCTGTTTTTTTTTAAAATACCGAACATTGAAGAAACCATTCTGGTTTTCATCTTTTTCCGTGACACTCCTGATGTGTGACATCCACAAAGCTGCTGAGCTTCACAGCATTCAGGCATTCAACAGCGAGTGGATGATTACTGGTACAATATAGTTCAGTTTGTTGGAATTTATTGTTCGAACCATCCAGAAAATACCACTGGAGTTTTATTTCTGACCTTCCTCAGATTTGGAACCATAAGCTACGATGTGGGAATTACTGTCAGAATTTGGGTTTGGACCACTTCAAAGAGAAGCACCGCTCTGACCTTCATTACTGTGGTGGGCTGGCTTCACACCAATAAACAGGACCTTTTGCCAGCAGCAGTCCAAAATATTTTTAATTTTAAAAGAAAGGTAAATGGAGAGGAGGACATTGCCACAGAGAAGGAGACGAGAAACAGGATGTTACTTCAAACATGACATTGTGAACATGTGCTGTCATTCAGGTCTGAACTGCAGATACAGGCCGACAGCCTGAGATCAGTTTGTGATTCACAGCAGTTTGTTAGTGATGAGAAAATATAAACAATCCGTGTGTGATTAAACTGCTGTTGATTAGTTTACTCTGGCGTGAGAGCTCATAAACGCTATTCTGAAGCACACTCTGGCTTTTTACGGGTTAGCATTGAGTTACCATCGGGTTAGCTTCGAATTAGTAATGTTAGCTCTCTCCTACCGGTGTAATCGATTTTTAGTTTTGTGTACTGATGTCATGACAACGATCTGGGTGTAATTGGTTCTCACCGTTCCACGTTCCCAACTCAGTCGTTATACACATTGTTTTGTCGGCTATGACTTTCCTTGTGATCATCAGAATCCAAGTCTGAAGAGTTTTAATCTGATTCTGGAGATCCAGCCATCGGTTTAGGTTCATACTGGTATGGTTGTATATCCATTACTCCTGCAAAGTCTTCCGGCATTTCTTTGTAATCAAAAAAAGGCTTCTTCTTCCATTTCCAATAGTAAACAACTGGACAGTAGCAGAGTTCTTGGCTGGTTGGGACACAGCGCCCATCATTAATCCTGGACAGCAACTCCACCCCACAAATCACCCACTTTGGAAATTATTGACTTAAACACATACAAACAACATTACAGGGATCCATTTTTCTGACCTAAAACTGAAATAAACTATTTTTAGCTTTTGACTAAATAACATTCATGAAATGTCAATTTTTTGAGATTTGATTTCAGTTCACCTTTAAAGCTTGAACTCCATTCTCTTCTTTTTGAACTGAGAAAGCCCAGTTGTTTCTCTCCTGGTCTGTCTCATCATTCCCCATTCTTTTATTGTAATGCTTCTCCCCATACCCCTAGACTGCCCTGGGGAATGTAACAATTTGGGGAATGTAACAATTTTGTCATGAAACTGGATGAGATTGGGATGACGGTGTTTCTGGAAAGCAAGAGTCTACTGGTTTCAGCCCTTCTGAGCTTGTTTTTGGACATGACGTTTGTGATCCCTTGAAGGTGTTAAAGAAACAATTTAAGGGTAGTTTTTCACTTCAACTCAACACTGCTGAGTTTGTGTCATGGTTCAGGGAAAAGTTGTACAAAGCCACTTCTTTGGCACAGGAGGCTCTTGTTGCCACCCAAACCAACATGAAGATGAGCTTTGACAAGCGACCAGTTCAGAGACAGTTCCATTGGGTGACAAAGTGTTGGTGTTATTACCAGTAGTTGGTTCTGGTCTTGCTGCTCGTTGTACTAGCCCTTTTTTGAGTCATAGTAAAGTGTCAGACATTATCTATGTCATTTCTACGCCTGATCACAAGAACCCTATCATACTTGAGAGAAAAGTGGCAGAGAGGCAAGAAATAACCTCAGTCACTGCTATCCCTGTGCTAACCACCTCCTCTGTTTTTTGTGAAGCACCTATGCCGGAGGATGGGTTAGTTTGAGCTCCAGTAGAAGACTCTGTAAGGTTTGCAAACTGAGTTTCTTGCTGAGGCTAAAGAACATCTTTTGCATTTGGCTACAGCACAACAAGATGGCATTTGTGCCTTGCTGCAAAGTTTTCCTTCCTTATTTGGTGACATTCCATCTAGAACTTGTCTGATTCAGCATGACATTGATGTTGGCACTGCAGTTCCTGTGAAGCAGCATACTTATTGCTGTTCAATTGACAAACAAAAACCAATGAAAAGGGAAGTTGCATACCTGCTAGATAATGGTCTAGCAAAGCCCAGCCGCAGTCCTTGGAGTTCCCATGTTTGCTTACTGCTAAGAATGATGTTACTTTACGTTTTTGTACCAATTTTCATAAGGTAAATTATGTTACTGTTCCTGACTTGTTCCCTCTCCCCCGTATGGAAGACTGCATCAATAGATATTGGCAGGTTCCATTAACCCCAAGAGTGTCTGACATCTCTGCCTTTGTGACCCCTGATCACTTTCTCCAGTACATAGTCATGGCTTTTGGAATGAGAAATGCTCCTGCCACTTTCCAATGCCTTATGCAGATGGTATTGGGAGATGTCCCCCACTGTAAAGTGTACCTTGATGATGTGGTAATATTCTCTAGTGACTGGACTGAGCATGCTTATAATTTGAAAACAGTGTTCCAAAAGCTAATTGAGGGCTCTCTAACATTGAACCTTGCAAAATGTGAATTTGGCAAAGCAATGGTTACCTACCTTGGAAAAAAATGTTGGTCTTTGAGAAATCTGGCTAGTGGAAGCTAAAGTAGCTGTGATACTGGCATATCCTGCCCTCTCCACAAGATGTGAGTTGAAAAGCTTTTTAGGAATGGATGGTAATTACCAATCTTTTTGTAAAAACTTTTTTGTACTGGTAGCTCCCCTTACCATTTTGTATAGCCCTGCTGTTCCTTTTGTGTGGACTAGGGAATGTGAAAATGCTTTAGATGCAGATAAATCTCTTCTCTCTCGTGCTGGCAGCTCCTGATGTTACCTGGCCGTTCAAGTTGGATGTGGATGCCTGTGACAAAGATGTTGGTGGAGTACTGCTAGAAGACGGTGAGGATGAAGTGTGTCATCCTGAGTTACTTTTCTGCCAAGTGCAAGCCCCATCAGATGAACTATTCTACTATTTAAAAGGAAACTCTTGCAATGCTCCTAGCCAATTTTAAAGCCAGCAGCTAATCTTTTTCCTCGTTTGGGAAGTCTTCCTACGCATGCAGGGGTGCTCAGGAAAGAGATAAATAAATCTCTTACCTCTTTTTTTTCCTTATGTGTGCCCGCTTCAACAGCTGACATGTGCTGTGCCAGGAAGTGTCATGCACTTTCACTCTCCCCGTATGGGCCATCAATTTATAGGAGAAAAGCTCAGCTGATACAGAGCATTATAAAGAAATAATGAGGCAGACTTGGTATTGTCTCATTTTGCAGCCAACTCGGGGGACTTTATTTCAGTGTGCCATCACAGGCACTGCTCACATTCACAAATAATCCAAAATGCCAAAGTCTGATTCTGACAGGGAGTTTTTATATAGTTAATACACAGGTGTGTATGTGTCAATTCTAACCAATCCTGATAATTTTATGACTTACATCATACCTGGCAGCTATCCCCTAAACTTCCCTAATGGATCTGGGAAGTGTCCTGACTGCAGGTCAAACTGAACTGCACAGTTATCCTGTTTCTGAACTGCTGTAAACATTATCATAACAGACTGTTCTGGGACAATGTTCTGGCAATAAAAAAACTCTGCACATTTCTTCACACACAGACATAGAACACTGTAACCTTTCTTCTCTTACAATAGCAGCTGCAAAATTCATCTCTACTTTTGTGTTTGGATCCTGCATTTGAGAGCATGTTTGTTTGACCTCAGTGTTATAGATAAAATATGTAAAAGATTCTTAAGTTGAGCTAGAACATTAAGAGACTTAAAAAGAAAACAACAAAACCCCTAAAATCATTTCTGTATTGTAGTGATGGGAACAGGAGCTCTTTTGAGTGAACTGAATCACTAGAATCAGTTCATTAAAATGTTTCATTCTGGCTCACCAAATCGTTCACTTTATGTGGTTTATTCACTTAAGTGAGTGACACAGCGCCATTTCAATGAACTATGTGAACAAATCACTCATCAGTGGCATTTTTGTATATTTGCATATGCGAATCAGCAGTTCATTTATTTTGTTTTAATTTTTGAGAATTACATCACTATGGTAACTTTAAACATCACTAAAAGTAATAGTACATACCTTGTGACCGAGCTGGCCATTTTGATATATAATATGTGTGGGTACGTTGTTCCGTTGACAGAAGAATACAAACTATACAAGAAAAACTCCTGGAGAAACTTTGAAGGGGCCTACCACTTGGTGCGTGATTTTGTTTCCTCACTTAAATCAAAATGACTCCATAAGTCAATCCGCTGTAGACATGCATACAGGGGAGGAAATTAGCACCCGCCACCGGCCAAATGCAGGTAAATATTTGAAGTGGCGGGTGAATTTGATCAACACACACGCCACTGTGGCGGGTTGGCAATTTGAACAGAAAAGGTGTTATTTGTCCTCTTGACATATAGGGGGCAGTAATGTGCTCGAGTTGCTGCTAAATGCAAGAAGGAAAAAAATTTAGCAGACACTCTTTACCAGTTGGTGGCGGTATTGATTCCTTCAGTTGTTTACCAACCACCAATAAGAATCAAGAAGAAGAAGAAGA
>NC_051433.1:31156830-31171442 GCF_001649575.2 Kryptolebias marmoratus | reverse complement strand
TTCACAGGTGATCCAGATCCAGTTAATGAAAACTGCCAGTACTTAAGCCTCCAGCTGAGACCAGACCTTCGCTGGAGCATCGAACCTCCTGGGTTAGATTCTCAGCCATAGTTTCTAACCTAAAGTGGTTGTTTATTGATTACGTCTTTTGTGCACCTTGACTTCAGGTTCTTTGCCACGCTACGGGACTACGACCATTACGGATACTCACCTGGACAGGATACTGGCTTGTCGACCTCTGGATCACCTAACACCTCCGTCATCTCCTCCACGCTGCTGGACACCTCCTGAATCTGTAAGGACAAAAGAACATTAACAAGCCATCGTGCAGTGCTAGGCTGATACTAGGATTGGTACCCGAGACTCACCCTGTTCCTCTTACTTCACAGATCATTCCACGAACCTGTCGCACTGTATATACATTGGACACCTGTAAATAAATTGCATTTACCTTCAGCTGTTGTCTCTGCGTCTGGTTTTGGTCTCGCTCTTGGACTAGTTACCCTGCGTTCATGTCAACATGGAGACACCCTCAATCTAACCTCTATTTAACTCACAACAGAGCCAAATATTAAAACGATCAAATAAGTTAGTGTCATAAAATAGAGCCCATGGTGCTCAAAGGGATTCTCAAGCTTTAAATGTAAAACATATCTGGGAGCACAAATTACAAGTTAACTAGTTTGTTGTTAATGTACAATAAACAATTAAATGTCAGTGTGTGTTTTGTTTATGAACATTTCTTTATAAATGAAAACCAGTTTGAAAAAAAATTTCAATATGCCTAATAATGACTAATTAAGAGTTAATTGGTTATTTGGATGGAAGGAAACAAGTAGTTAACTTTTGTGCTCTAAAACCGTTTAAAAGTTTTTTGGCTTCTGACTCAAAATATCAATTAAAAGGCTTGTGACCCCATTTATTAAGCATTCAAATTTACTAATAACCCTATTAAACAATGACATAATAACAGCCACCATCCTGTTTTATTAAGGATGACAATACTTATTGAAACAACTTATTACTACTTGCCTGTACTGTTTCTGTCAGACTTTTTGATTTGCTAATGTAACACTATTTAAAGTGTAAAAGGACTAGATGGAAGAAAATCAGAAGACTAGAATTCGTTTACTGGAGCCGTTGTCAGTAATCAATAGAACGACACAAAATAACTGTTTTGTTTTCAATACCATGTATTAGACAAAATTAAAGTAAACAATACAAAACAGCCATACATCAAATCCAAAATAAATACAAAAACAAATATATACACAGTACTGCAGCAATCCTTCATTTGTTTGTGCCCAATTGGTCTTAAATTCCCCGCTGGTCAGTCCAAAGTCTGACCAACACACATTCAGAAATCCATGGTTGGGTTATCCAGATATTTAAGTTGAAAATGTCCCAGCGCAAGTTGTTTTGGATGAAGAGGTGGATAATAGAGTATGTGCCTGAATGATGAGATGGAGGGGGGAAATGATACAGACCAGACCAGTAGGGAGTGATTCTTAAAGTTCTCCTGGCTCCAGCCAGTTTTCAGAAGCTCGCCATCTTATTCCCTACAAAAGGGATCACCTGGCCTGTATTAACATAAACAGGACCAATAAATTTCCAGCCGGCTAGTTAACTTCAATTTCACACAGAACTAAATGCAATATCTAATCTGTCAGACCAAATAAAACATTTATCTCATTATCTTAAAGTTAGATTACAACAATTAATGATCACAATTAACATTTGCTGCCACCCACATACTAAACAACAAACATTGTGCTCTCTACTCACCAATTCCAATAATAGATGAGAGTATGGCAGCTCCAAGGCTCCAAACTCACTGGATTTCTTGGATCTACATGATTTTTATATTATAAGGTTAAACAGTGCATTACAACAGAGATAAACTGATTGTTTGAGAACACTAACCTGTAGCTCCTTTGTCTCCAGCTCTCCCCCTCACATCTGACTAGGGAAAGCTGGAGCAAGCTTAAATAATTGCCTCAGGTGTGTCAATTGGCTGCATGCCCTTTGTGACTGACTGTCACTCTAACCAATGGGGCAGTAAGGCGGGACTAAGGGCAGTTTTTTTCCACCCTGGATTACAAAAACACGAAAACAGAAACTAAACACAAACCAATAAACTAAAACAGAAATAAAACAAAACACAGGAAAAAACCCAAATCACCACAGAGAGGTTCATTAGGATACGTTCTGTGGTTTACCAAATCTTTGCTAACAGACATTTTCACCAGTAGTTTATAGCAGTTTTTTAACCCTCTGACGTCCAGGGTAAAATTGGTGGGTTTCTTAAATTATTTTGGATTTTCCTTCATATTTCACACTAAAAATGGTTTAACCTGCCATGTTCAGAGTCAATGTTTTCAGCACAACCCAAGCGTGAATTATTATTATTATTATTTATTTTTCACTTTAGTCCTACTGTATCAGCACAAAAGCCGAATAGAAATGTCCTGGTTTTTTTTACTGTGAAAACTGTAAACATTCATAACAAAATGGTTTTACAACTTAGAATGCAAATATAAACAGTAATATATATAAACACATGCACAAATTTAGCAAACTAATAAAGTTACATGCACTATTTCCATTATAGTGCAAAAACTTTATTAGGCATTTCTTTTGGACAAAACCCTGAGGAGTTAGAATAAAATGCCATAAATCCTTTGTGCCACTCATATAAACAGTTTCAGTCTAAAACAGCTGTTTCTTGTCACAGCCGAACTTCTTTCAACTTTTGCACGTTTTTCTTCTTCTTCCTGTAGATTTTTTTGGCGCTTGACAAATAACTTTGGGCCTCAGTCAAGATGGAGAGGGGTGTGTGGGTTTTTTCTTTGGCAGGCCTGGGGGTGAGAACGGATAGAGAATGGGCGTTTTCTCTAAATTGATACTACATTTCAGTTTAGTACATCACAAAGACAAGAAAAACAAAACACAGGAGTGACAAAATATATTAGAAAAAAATAACTCAAACTCAAATTATTACAGGATGTCTGTAAACAACTGCACAAAGAGTTGGGCAGGAGCGACCCAACTCAAACAGAAAAGTTTTATTTTTAAGTAAGCCTATTCTGCCTCCACATGATTTTATGATGATGATTTTATCACTGATTGTAGTTGATTTTAGTTGCACTTTGAGATTTTTGTTAATGAAAAGTGTGTTGCAAATTAAATGTATTATTATTATTATCATTAAACATCAGAAGTTGAAAACTTGAATGAAAGTCAGATAAGAATTGTTTACAGATGAACTTCTTGAAAACAGCTGCTACACCACCACGTCCAGAAATCCTTGGTACATTAAGATACGAACAGATATTAAGATATGACTGTATTATTGGTTAGCGATCTAGCATTTAGCAGAGCCATCTTCGTAGGCAAACCAGCGGTCGCAAGTTTATTAAGTTCATTCCAAGATTCCTAAGGCCGAAAAAACACTGGCAAACGGGACCACTGTGGACATCGCAGCCCACCAATGGATCCAGACAGGGAATGACAAAATCAACAAAGTGCGAGCACAGATGGTAGTCAGTTACAATCACTGAAGAAAGTGAAAAACATGTTTTTAGCCGCACCAGCCACCCTGCGTGTTTTCCACGGCATCTGTTGTGGTGTCATAAGGCAGGTGCGCATCATGGAGCAGGTACTTAGGAACATTTGCCAGAAGAGAAGGACACTTGTTGCTGTACCCATTATGATTAAAATAGGCAAGCTTAGTGGCAAATAGGCAGAAATCCAACAGTGACAGACATTCATATACCAGCACTGAGTTTATGTTTGTAACAAAAAGTGTCATAAACAGAACAAACAAACAAACAGTTGGGAGAGTCAGCCATGAACATCGGTACCATCTTATCTATCAGATTTAAAGGTACATTCACATCACTGACAATGTTTTTTGTGCCTTTTTGCCATTTTACTGGACTCTTAAGAGCAGTAGCATCAGGCTGTTTCTCTACACATTTCAGTTACAGTTTTTGTTTTTGTTGTTGACTGAATGCTATTATGTGTCTAAGAGAGTGAGTGCTTGTGTGTTTGTTGGTCTGTAGCATTAGCAAAATACCGCATGAAGCACTGGACAGATTCTATGAAACTCTTAGAAAGTACTCATTAGGAGTAGATATACAACCGATTAAGATTTGAAATCAACCCTTTTCACAATAGCCACCACAATTACTCAATCTAAACCAACACAAAAAGCAATTTGGGCTATAATTCAGCCAGTTTTACAAATATTGAGCTAAAATTTGGTGTGGTAGTAGCTGAGCACATACTCAAAGCAGTAGGTGATCATGCAAGATTTGTTTTTAAAACTTTGCATTTTACTATTGAAGTCAACTGTGTCAGTCTTGTAGCAAAAAATTATGTCATAAGATGCACTGAGCAACATGCATTCCTTAAATGAATACAAATTTATATTCTATTTTTTCCTAGATGCACTATACAGGATTCTTGAAGTTGTTGCTAGTGCCTAAATGAACTTCCTTGGCAGCACTCACCTCAGCTTTCTTCCTCAGTCTCCTCACGAGTGGGAGGAAGGTGTGCACCATCCTCATCCTCCTCCTTCATTTATTTACCCAGTTATGCCGGGAATAAATCAAGGTCAGCACACAGTGCTACATACAGAGTTAAGATTCATTGCAATGCAGATTCTGCTGTAGCATTTGTACTACACTGACAGGTGCTGACACACTGGGCAACCTGCAGAAACACCCACACATGAGGACATTTACACATGTGCTCAAGAACATACTAAAACCAAGCAGGTGTTCTGTAAACAACCTATCTAAAAGAGACAATCCCAGTGCTTAGGTAAATTATACTGCACATCTCTCTCCTCCATCTGTCTGCAGGCCAGATCCTGTGCGAAGGATGTATTTCAAACTTTTAGCATCAGGCCAGTGCTACAACTTCGTCAATTTCACAGTTATCGTGCTAAAGGTTTCTGTAGTGGTAATTTAGAGTCATCCCCAACATGCACTCCAAGCTCTAACTTGATAGTGTGAGATCTTTTAAAACTTTGTCATTAACTATTGAACTCAACTTAGTCTGTCTGTCTCTCTCAGAAAGTAACCATTGGATGTACAACTGATTCGTTATTGATGCCAACCAAAGTGACCATAGTCACCATAGCCAACTGACACACAAATAGCTATAACAGTCAGTTTTACAGACGTTGAGCTAAGGATGAGTGTGTTAGTAACAGAGAATCATTCCTAACACACACTTTAACCATTACACAATGAACAACATCTTTACTAAAAACTTTGTTTTTGTGGGGTTTTGGGTTTTTGTTTATTGTTTTTATGTTTGCTGTTTGTGTTTAGTTATTCTTGTCTTAGTTTAGTTCTGGTTTCTCGTGCCTTTGTTTTCTGTCACTATTCACTCCTCCTCAGTTACTCACATCTCGCTCTGCCACGCCCATCTCCACCTGTTCCCACTTACCTCGCCATCCTCAGTGTTTAAAACCCGGTCACTTTCTCCACTACTCTGCTGGTTTGTTGTATATTTCTGTGCTCCTGGTTTTCTGTCTCCGTGCCCGTTCCTGTGTTCATTGCTCTGTGTCGTATGTTCTTGCCTTTGTTGTTTTATTTAGCCTCTGCTGCCATGTCAGCTTTTTGTTTTTGTTGTTCTGTTTATTTTTACTTTAATAAATTAGTTATTTAAAATGAGTCTGCACTCTGCGTTCGCCTCTGTCATCTCCTCGAATCCTTACAGTTTTTAACTGTTGGTCTCAACCCTGTTTGTGAATTAACAAAATATGTCATGAACCACTGGACGGATTTAATGAAATTTTCAGAAAGTAATCACTGGATGTAGATCTGCAACTTATTAACTTCTGAAGTCACCCGACCCTCACAGTGAAGCGAAAGGGTACAGTGCACACCTTTCTGATCCAGAAGCAGACACTTTTCTTTTTGTCTAGCCATTCATATATTTTCCTTACCTGCTTTTCTGTGCCTGGTCATGGGGAGCTGTTGTCCATCTATTACTGGGCAAGAGGTGAGCACACCCCAGACAGGACCACAAACAAAACAGACAACCATTAAATTAATTTGCAAATGTCAGTTATTTCGCATAAATATTTTTAGTCTGTGGGAAGAAAACTAGCACCTGTACAAGAAGAACCTGTAAACTCCACACAGAAAGGCTGCAGCTAGTGTTCGAACCTGAAACCTGCAGCTGTAACTCTTGTTAAAACTGCCTAAACAACATCACACTGTATTAGAGGAATCATGTTATTGATGGCATTTCTAAATCAATAAGTAATATTTTGGGCTATATTGTTTATCACTGTGTCCTGTTATTTTTGCCAAACGAGAGTCTCTGTACTTCATCTGTTCAGACCTACATGTGTGAAAACAATTTTCTTGTACTCACAGTCACTTCTGTACTTGCTGTGTTTGTGGCTGAAGATCACAGCTAGATTGGGAGATTTTAAGGTGCTAGAAGTTGTTAGATGACGTTATCACCTAATTTGCATATTTGGTGATGTTGATCAGGCTGTAGGGGAGAGGAATATCAACGGTGGCAAGACAAAAAATGATCAGCTGCAGTTTTGCACATTAAAGATTCATTTGCAAAGTGGACATGCCGAGGTGCAACTACCTACATTCTGAGGGCTATGCAGACTCATTATACCCCCCCCCCTTTTTTTTCCTTTTACCTGTTTATATAAATAAATCATATTTATTCATGGACTTATAAAATATAATACCTGATCTTGGGTATGGCCCATCAGAACATCTCTGTGGGTCATTCTCCACCATGAACTGCCTCAATGAGTCAATGAGTCCCCCACTTCCTGTGGTGTGGATCTTCTGAGTAAGACCTTGCCCCAACCCTCTACTCTGCACCTCTCTGTTCATCATCATCATCATCATCATCATCATCATCATCATCATCATCATCACCTCTCTGTTCCTCCTATTTCTCCTCTTCCTCATCATCTCCACCTCTCTTGTCCACTTTCTCCTCTGTGGTGTTGGTCTTGCCATGTCTGCCTGCACTATTTTTCCCAAAAGGACACAGTGGTGATCAGCAGAAATTCAAACCCTCCTGGGTATCTAGGTGTTTGTGGCCTCACTAGCTGAATTATTCCTACTTGATATCATCTCTGCTCTCCTCTACAGCAGTTGATCACTGACCTCATGTCTGTCTCCTTCATTCCTTCTCTGTGTTCATCTCTAAGTCATATAGTCAAGCAAGTATTATTATTTAGCTTTGAATAAATTACACATCTTGCTAATGCACTTTTTAATATAAACAATATTTAAATTGAAATCCTTTGGTATTAAGTGGCTGTTTCTACACTTCCAGCTAACATTAGTTCAACCTGTCTCCTTCTCCTGTCTGTCCTGATTCTTTCTCTCTATCCTCTCAGCTGTTATATTGTAAATACTGATCAGTAAACAGCTGGACTGTGTTATTTATTAGTAATTAGTAGCTTTAGCTAACCTGAACATTTCCAGGCCTCCTCTTGATGCTCAGACAGAACTTCCTGCTGTCTTTCAACCACGTTGAAAAGCTTTCTTTCATGCCTACATCTTTATCTTTCTGCCTCTCCATCTTTAGCTGTCTGTCATCAGATGACAACATGACTCACACGAAAACAATCGCGCTCCCGCGCGTTCTCGAGGGGGCGCGCAGGAGCACCACTGTAAAACTCGCTAAATATAGCGTTAAAGAGACAAAAAGACTGTGTGCGTGTTTTTTTGCATAAGAAATACAAAGTGTGGCATGTGCAGGACAGCCAAATGCAGGACTTTTGGCTGTCCTGCACAGGGTGATGCGGGACAAAGGACAGGTGGGGCTAAATGCGGGACTGTTGGCAAGTATAGGAAAGCTGTGTCTGGGGCTGGAAGAGTTGCTTGTACCTCCTGAACTTGATAGACATATTTGAATTAATTGTGGCTGCTTAAATCTGCAAAAAATAATATTCACTTGTTTTAGTCAATATTATGATCACAATTGCTGAAAACAATTATTCACTGAGTTTGAAAACATTTCATTTATTACTCTTAAAGAACAGTTAATTGCCTTGAATGTAAAGATTGCCATGAAACCTTCTATTTGAACGTTCCCTTAAAATTAACTGACAAAGTATTTATTAAAATGTAGACTACTGCAGAAATTTTTGTGTTTGCAGAAACACAAAATAAAATCAGCAACATAGTGCAATATACAGTGGCTTGCAAAAGTATTCATACCCCTTGAACTTTCTCATATTTTGTCACATTACAACCACAAACATAAATATATTTCATTGCAATTTAACATGAAAGACCAACACAAAGTGGTATACAATTGTGAAGTGGAAAGAAAATTATACACGATTCCAACCATTTTACAAATAAAAAAATGAAAAGTGCGGTGTGCAAAAGTATTCAAAAGTATTTTCTCTGAGTGCAACCAATTGCCTTCAGAAGTTGCTTGATGACTGCTAATGACTAAATAGAGTCCACCTGTGTGTAATCTAATGTCAGTACAAATACAGCTGCTCTGTGATGGCCTCAGAGGTTGGAGAATATTGGGGAGCAAACAATGTCATGAAGTCCAACGAACACACAAGACAGGTCAGAGGAAAAGTTATTGAGAAGTTTAAAGCAGGCTTAGGCCTACTTCAAAGATTTCCCCAGCTTTGAACATCTCATGGAGCACTGTTCAATCCATCAACCGGAAATGGAAAGAGTATGGCACAAATGTAAACCTACCAAGACAAGGACGTCCACCTAAACTTACAGGCTGAACAAGGAGAGCACTGATCAGAGATTCAGCCAAGAGGCCCATGGATGCGGAGATCCACAGCTCAGGTGGGGGAATCTGTCCAAAGGCAACTATTAGACATGCACTTCACAAATGTGATCTTATAGAACAGTGGCAAAAAGAAAGCCATTGTTAAAAGAAAAACATAAGAAGTCCTGTTTCCAGTTTGCCAGAGGCCATGTTGGGGACACAGCAAACATGTGGAAGAAGGCGCTTTGGTCAGACGAGACAAAATATAACTTTTTGGACAAAATGCAAAACGCTATGTGTGGCGTAGAAGTAACACTGCACGTCACTCTGAACACACCATCCCTAATGTCAAATATGGTGGTGGTGGCATCATGCTCTGGGGGTGCTTCTCTTCAGCACGGACAGGGATGATGGTCAGAGTTGATGGGAAGTTGGATGGAGCCAAATACAGGGCAATCTTGAAAGAAAACCTGTTGGAGTCTGCAAAAGACTTGAGACTGGGGCGGAGGTTCACCTTCCAGTAGGACAACGACCCTAAACATAAAGCCAGGGCAACAATGGAATAGTTTAAAACAAAACATATTCATGTGTTAGAATGGCCCAGTCTGTCCAGACCTAAACCCAATTGAGAATCTGTGGCAAGATCTGAAAACTGCTGTTCACAAATGCTCTCCATCTAATCTGACTGAGCTTGAACTTGAGCTGTTTTGCAAAGAAGAATGGGCAAAAATTTCAGACACTAGATGTGCAAAGCTGGTAGAGACATACCCTAAAAGACTTGCAGCAAAAGGTGGTCCAAAATGCTATCTTTTCTAGGTCCATACACAACATAATATCCCTGATTCAATGTAAATGAGAAGGGGGAGTTGGATCTTTCCACCTTAATAAGACAGTTCTCCTGGCAATTAAGGATGAAAATGAGAACATTTTTTTTTTAAACGTGGTAACTCTAAATATGGCAGGATAGGGGTTCAGCTCAGTCTCACGGTGCAAAACGTCAGACAGAGTATGAAAGACTGACTTCCAGAAATAAGCCAGTGAAGGACAAAATCAAAACATGTGGATTAATGTAGCAGGTGCACACCTACACCTGTCACATGTCAGGTCCACATTGGCATAGATGCGCGCTAATATAACTTTAGAGAAGTGTAACCGGTGGACAACTTTAAATGGCAGAAGTGCGTGGAGAGCACACATTGAGGATTAATGCACCTGATCCAGAATGGAATCCCACACATAATCAGAGATAGTAGAATTGAGGTCCTGTTCCCAGACAGCTTTGATGGCAGTCAGAGATAGACAATGCATTTTGGAAATGAGGTTATAAAGTTGAGATAACACACTTTTAGAAGTAGGATTAATTGATAAAATTGCAATGAGAGGATTATCTGGGGGTTTATGTGGAAATTGTGTTGTCATACTTTGCACATAACACATGACCTGCAGAAATAAGAAAAAATGTGTGGATGCGATTCCAAATGTTTTTATTAGTTTGGCAAAGCTGGAAAAGTGCCCATCTGAATATAAATCAGCAAAGCACTTTACCCCTTTTTCATGCCAAACTCGAAAGCCAGGTGATGGAGTAAACAGGCGATTAGCTGCAATAGGGTTTAAAAGCGAGAAACCTGGAGACCAAGGGTTTTCCTGAATTGAGACCAGATTTTAAAAGACTGTTTAACCACCGGGCGACCGAGGTGACCTAAACAAGTTAGAGGAAGAGGTGAACCTAGAAGTGCAGCCAGAGAAGTTCTAGTATGATTAGCATGGGCCTCTATTGACACTCAGACTGGAGGTGAAGGCTCCAAAGAAAAATACCGCCAGTAAAGCAGCCCTCGGATGTTAGCTGTCCAGTAATAGTTTTGAAAGTTGGGCAAGACCAATCTACCAGACTGTTTAGGCCCTTGAAGAAAGGCTTTCCTTAATCTGGGATGTTTGCGATTCCAAATAAAAGACTGAACTAATGAGCCCAAAGATTCAAACAAGGATTTAGGAATCATAATAGGGAGGCATTGGAATAAATACAGATATTCAGAGAGCAGCATCATTTTCACAAAATTAATTCTACCTATAAGAGACAGTAACAATGGCAACCATTTAGATAAAAGTTGTTTTGACCGATCAAATAATGGAAGAAAATTAGTTTTGAAATTTTCTAGTGAATGTCAAGGTATTTAAATTGTTAAGTAACTTTCCTAAGGGGAAAACCGCTGTAATTAAGTCTTATTACTTCATTGTTAATCAGAAACAATTCAGTTTTATCTAAATTTATTTTATACCTGGACAATTTTCCAAAATACCCAACACCTGAAGTATTGCAGGTAATGACTTAAGAGGGTCAGAAACATGAAAAAAGCAAATCGTCAGCAAAAAGTGAGACCCAATGCTCGAGTTTGTCTCTACAGATGCCCTGTATCTCCCCGCTGCTACAAATCGCAACAGCAAGTGGCTCAATTGCTAAGGCAAATAAGAGAGGACTTAGAGGGCAGCTCTGTCTTGTTCCACGATAAAGCCTAAAATATTCGGAATACTGGCCATTTATTAACACTGAAGCCAAAGGACACCTATATAACAGTTTTATCCAAGAGCAAAATAAAGGGCCAACACCAAACTTCTCCATGGTAAGAAAAACACATGCCCATCAAAAGCTGTGTAAGGTTGTGCGTAATTGTAGAACAAAGAAAGGCAGCTTTGTCACTGGCTTATTAGCTGATTTAGTGTTCAGGGCCATTCTTTTGGAACTCTGTGCTAAACTGCTCTTTGTGGTACAGAGAGAAACAAGGAGAACCTGTGTAAATACTGTGCATGCCAGTCATATGGGACGGCTGCATCCATATGATGTCCAGATATATCAAATTTCCTACACTGTGGCTGAAACACTGATTGATACATTGATGCACAGCAATTCATTTCTTTACAAGAACTTTGATGTTGGATCACTTTTTTTTATTTCAGGCAAGAGCTGGAATTCGGATCCTGCTGCATTCACAGCATCTGCCACCCACTTTTTTCTTTGATTACTTAAAATTTTACCGCATGCCTCCACCTCCGATACAAGTACATCTATTTCACATTCAGTGAAACCCTTTTTTTTGCCTTACTTGAGGGCTTATTTTGCCTGCTGTGTAGTAATAGTAATTTGCATATTTATTCATGGAAGAGGACAGGGCGGTCCAAGTGAAACATGCAGCTGAGCTCTATTCCATGTAAATTGGGATATATAAAAGAAAGGTGTGCAGAAACGTGTGTGCATGGTTTCATAAATCTCAATATAATGTCTGTATAAAGTTTTCAAAATCTGTCCATACGCCAACTTCCAATATGAAAGCTGTGCACTCTTTCATAAGGCCCCTAGTTACCAAGGCTGCACCAGACACAACATTAATGTGTGTATTTCACATTAGCATAAACTTTGTGCATTTCTGTGGGTGATTGTGTGTAGAGCTCCTAGTGAACCTGCCAGACACTTCAGAGTGCACGCTGCTTCTCTCATTGACGAACGAGCTGCTCTGATTGTCTTCCGTGACTGGCTTCTCAACTCAGGGCTAGTAATGAGGAAGAGACAACAGTTTGGCTAAAATCACACACAAAAAAAGTAGTATTCTGGACACTGAGAGTAAAACAGGAAGACTGTTGACTCCAGTTTGTTTATACAAACAGCGGGGAAGTTGTTCTTATTTAGCAGTACATAATAAAGCCAGGTACCTGGTAAAAAACAAACAATCAAACAGGTACATACTGAGCTGTACTGTGTTGTTACCCACTTTTGTAAGTATGGAATAAATTACTTTACTTCATATAGAAAATTTCTCTCAGTGGCTGTATGGCATTACAGTTTGTCTCAATTTCTTACACATAAATACTGGTTCTTGAGACACAATGACCACAACATGTAACTCATGCACTAATCCCCTGAACCAATTCTGTGAAACTACAAGCACGGTTGCTGCTTTACACTGAAATTGCAGTTCTAAAACACTTTTTTCAGAACACTACACACAATTTTCTGCATTGGACACAATTTTCATGAAGAAAATCTTGTTTTCACAAGGAACACTGTCATTACAAATTCTAAATTACCTGCCCTACGTTGCACACGGACTCATCACATGGGCAAACACCTGACACACCGTTTTACAACCAGCAACCAGAGCTTTAGCATCAAAGGGCAACAGGCAGCAGCTGTTGCTTTTCATGGCTGGATTCTCCATATTAGACGATATTTCCCCACTGCTTGGCCAGGGAAAACATTGCTTGGAGGTATTGTGGCCAGTCCCAAACAGAAGAGAGGAGTTTCTTTACTGTAACTGTATGTAATGATAGTTGCTAGAATCAACCACTAGGGGGAGTTCAAAAACTAGGTTGTACAAAAACACAGAAGACGAAAAATAAAGGCGCTAGCTGAAGCTAGCATAAACACCATTTCTCAATGTTTTTTTCAAGTGAAGAATAAGAACATTACACTGTATACAGTAAATTTTTCTGTTTTGTATGTAGACCACTGTAGGTGCAACTTTGTACATTGTGTACACTGTTTATGTGGAAAAATAAAATATATTTGTTACCATGTATTGGTCTATTCTGAGTATAAAAACATATAACTGTAAAATATTTTACAACACACTTCTGTACTGTCTGTAGTCAGTGTAACACTGAACAACAAAAGTCATTCTTATAAAAGGATAAGAAGTGTTTTCCATTGATCATAGTGATTTACAACTGGTTCTTATAAATGTTTATTCATATGATGGGTTGTGTGTGTCATCTGAGAACAAAATACAGTTTTAAGAAGAGATAACATTGTTTTGAATGTAAAGTTCAAGATTACTGTAATCCTGAGGCTAAAAGAAAATAATATGTTTTTATGGTTGTAATCACTATGAATGAAATTGAAATACGGTATTTATAGGAAAATGATTTCTAAAACAACTACCATATTTTCCTATAGGGCACATTGGATTATACTATAAGACACACTGTCAATGAATGATCCCTTTTCAAACTTTTGTCATATAGAGGGTGCACCGGCCAATAAGGCACTTTTTTTTTTTTTTTTTAAACGTGTCCTGTCCGGCTATGTGGCACTCTGAATGTCAGGGTAAGGCCCAACAGATTTGTTTTCACAAGCGTAACATTATGGCTTTCACCATGATGTTCCCCTTGGTATCTGAAACTTTATTAGAAATTGCTTTGGGTTTATTTCAATTGTAATGGACACAAATATGAGAAAGAAGAAAGAACGGGGAAAAGAGATGGAGGAAAAGGTTTGAAAAGAAAAACCATAGAGATAAAACAAGTCAACACCCTTGAACTCTGCCACCAGACCTGCAGAAAGAGAAAACAAAACAAAGAATCCACAATAACAAAAAGCATATGCAGTATATGATGATAATTATAATTATAACTTCAATGGAAAGTACACAGAGCCAGGTAATACAGGAGGGTATTTAGGTATAAGGCACATTAAGCGAAACAAAACAGCCCCGTCTTTTTTGGAGAATACTGCACCGATGTAAGAATCAAGTATAAACTGCTACACCGTATGTTGTGAGCGGAGCCCTGCGCAATGCTACAAAGTGTGACTATAACTGAGCCTTAATGCTGCAAGCAGTGCGGCTTTGTAGTTTATCAAAGACATACTAAAACATTACGACTTCTTACATATATAAGGTGCTCCGGATTTTATATATAAAAATTCCCTTCTCACCCTCCGCGGGTGGTCTTTTTGTTTCATCCTCTGAGCTCGGGTCCTCTACCAGAGGCCTGGGAGCTTGAGGGTTCTGCGCAGTATCTTGGCTGTGCCTAGAACTGCACATTTCTGGACTGAGATGTCTGATGTTGTTCCTGGGATCTGTTGTAGCCAC
>NC_051433.1:31122973-31156117 GCF_001649575.2 Kryptolebias marmoratus | reverse complement strand
GGCTACAACAGATCCCAGGAACAACATCAGACATCTCAGTCCAGAAATGTGCAGTTCTAGGCACAGCCAAGATACTGCGCAGAACCCTCAAGCTCCCAGGCCTCTGGTAGAGGACCCGAGCTCAGAGGATGAAACAAGACCACCCGCGGAGGGTGAGAAGTGAATTTTTTTTTTTATATATATATATATGCAAAAGGTTTATTAATATAATTTTTTAGGAAAAACAACAAAAAAGTCAAACACATGTTAGATTTGTTTTTTTTGCTTTATCTCTTTTGAAGCTAAAAGAAGGAAAGCTGTTCCTGAATCTCTTCATTTGAGCCTTTTATTACATTCATGATGTTTCCTTCACTAATCTTCTGTTGCCTTTTGATCACAATCATCATGTCAGACTTCTAATTCATGTACTCTTCAGTTCTCCAGTTCCAGACTAGCACAAAAGTCTCATAACAGACACCACTCAGGTTCAGAACAGAGAGCCCCTTTCTCCCAAACACACACCTCTAGGTTACACTGTTGTCAATATACAAATAGTAGCTATAAGTAGGCCCACACCAGCCAGTGTCTCTCACCATGGGCAACTCCAGAGTGAAATAATGCCCCTTTTCTACCAGCTCTAAAGGTCCCGGCTCCACTTTACTCCACTTGCTTTGCACATGTTTCCACCAGCATTTTTTCGAGGCCGGTCCCTGCTTTTTTGGTCCCTGCTTCGGAGTAGGGCCAGTTGGGCGGCACTGCTTTTGTGGGTGGCGCAAGTTTAGCTCCTTGTTCACTCATTGGTCGGTAGGGCTATAAACAACAGCTTTAGCTTACCCTGCAACGTTTATGCTGGACACCTCCCTAGGGAGGTGTTCTTGGCATGTCCAACTCGGAGGAGACCCCAAAGAAAACCCAAGACATGCTGGAGAGACTATTGCCCCTTTTTCATCGGCTCTAAAGGTCCAGGCTCCACTCGACTCGGCTTGCTTTGCACGTGTTTCCACCGGCATTTTTTTGAGGCCAGTCCCTGCTTTTTTGGTCCCTGCTTTGGAGCAGAGCCAGCAGGCCGGCCCTGCTATCATTGGTGATGCAAGCTTAGCTCATGTTCACTCATTGGTCATGGGTGTGGTCAGATTGAAGTGTAAGAAGACTGAAGAATACAACGATAGACAATTTTGGAACGGTAGCAAAGTAATAGGACAATAAACAACAGCGTTAGCTTACCCTGCAACGTTTCTGCCGTCTGTCCCCCAGCTGAAGGCGCTGTAAAGCCTGAAATCTCCGGCGGATAACAGCTGTCCTACTCCGCGCAACAATCGCAGCATCCAGAGCATTTCTTCCACTGCGCCTCTCTTCCTGAAGTCTCAGGAGAATCCCCATAAGTTTAAAAAACAGCAACAACACAGGGCCAACGTTGTCCATAGCGCTTCCGAAGTCTGGAGGTGTGGCTTTGGAGCCCCTCCGCCTTCCCACCAACACAAGGAAGCGTTCCTCTGCTACTGACCAAACTGTAAAAAATGCATTGCATTTCTACCAGCCAGAGCCGAGCAGAGTAGAGTAGAGTAGAGCAGAGCTGCTCAAATAGAGCCAGTGGAAAAGGGGCATATGTCTCTTAGATGGCCTGCGAACGCATTGAAATTCTCCTGGAAGTGCTGGAAGAGGTGGCTGGGAAAAGAAATGTCTGGGTTTCGCTCCCTCAAGCTGCTGTTTCCGTGACCCAACTCTGGAATATTTGTTGTTTTCTGTGCAAGTATTTTGACCAATGACAGATGTTTTTGAATGTGCTATATAAATAAATTTGATTCACATTATGCTCAAGGTGAAAAGTGACACAGGAAAACACAGAAAGCCAAACGTCACAAGAACCTGAACAAAACAGAAAGAAAAAAAAATGAATTACTGAAACAAAAAAACAATGAGCGAAATACAAAGTAAACTCAAAAATACTTAAATCCATGGCACAGTTGGCTGTAGTAAACATCTTGAATTTTATTGGAGGAACAGGTAGATTTTTCCCCCCATTTTCAGATGCATCTAAAACTCAGCTGGTAATCCAGAACACATTTTAACTGTTATCATTTCACTCTGTAATGGTTATCCCATTTATTAGTTCTTTTGATATCTTTTAAAACCTAACAACAAGGTGGGTTATTCTAAGCTTCACAAGGAGGCACACATTCTGTCTGTAAGCTATCACACATCGTTTTAAAGAAGCCTAAATTAGCCTGTGAGGAAGAGCTAACATGAGCCCAGAGATGTCTGCTGCTGCTTTGCTGTGTGGATGTGAGGTTTACCTCAGCCTCATTTAGCACTGCAGAAGCCTATTAACTGCCTGGAAAGAGAATATATTTATCAGAGCCCCTCCATTATTAATGAGCACTGAGTTAAAAGTGAATATGTATCACAAGAGCTGAATAATGTTGAAGCAGGGTCTGGATTCTGATGGTCTCACAGGGAGTATCAACAGTGCAATGCATTTCCAGCCCAGATCTAAGCAAAAGGAAGTGTGGCTTTCATCTCCCCTGTAATAATACATCCATTTGGTGGCCAGAGGGTGGGGGCTTTGTCCTAAAATGAATGCTTTGCAGAAAATGTCATGGTTTTGAGGAAGTTTGAGCTGTGCATTTTTAAGCACAGTTACTGTAAAAAAAAATTATGTTTGGGAGTGCTTACGGGAGTGCATTTTTGCTGCAAGCTCTTCATTTCCTGTTTATTCTCCTTTTCTCTGCAGCATGTGAAGTGAGTTTCTATAAGCCGGTGGCCGGTGATGGCCTGTGTGGGAAATGTCCTCAACATAGCAACTCAGAGACCAGAGCTGCCGTTTCATGCCCCTGTGACTTCAACTACTATCGGGCAGCAGATGACGCCCCTGCAGCTGCATGCTCCCGTAAACACAAACACACTGTACAGCAAAACAAAACAACAACAACAAAATCTCAACAGTTGTACAGTAGGGATGATAATCTTTAGGCACCTCCATATTTGAATATGATTTACATTACTGCGATGCAGTTTTAACATAAATGTCGATGCATGACAAATAATTGTCAAAGAAAAACTCAACCTTTAATCCACAATCTCACTTTAAACAAATTCTTTGACAAAGGATCTCTCTGACCTAAAATAAACTAAATATGCTCTACAGTGCAGTATAAAATACTTTTTATTTAAACAACATTTTGGATACTTAATGAACAAAATAAGGAGTCAAAATACTGAGTACAGTGACACAAGATAAGCAATAGATGTCCTTGCATCACATGTTACAGATATCTGACCCGCTTTCTTCAGTGGTCAGATATTTAGATGTCACTCACTCAGTGGTCCTCTGGTAAGCAGTGGCAGCTACCACTGAATGTTTTACTTATTCCTCCTTTGGGTGGAAATGGAAGGAGAGGGTTTAAATTAGAAATTAAGTTTGAGGTTGTAATATTCTGTTCCCTCAGTTTATTAAATTGTGTGCATGGATTCAAAATCAATCCTCTCAGTTTATTTCATCTGTGTTCAATGATTTGAAAACAGACATCAGTCTGTTTGAGAGCAGTTCATCATCATTTAGGTGCAGTAACAATAAAATGTTGGGGCAAATTCCTGTTTCCAGGATCATTATCTTTTACCCAAGCCACGAAACCTTTAAAATTTCAAACATCACCTCCTGCAGAAAAGTAAAGACAATATACTACAGTCTAATTACAATTTAAACAAGTAAAAGTCTGAACTGGATGAACTTTAAGGACCACTCAATAAAGTAACATGAGAATAGCAGTTGTTCAAAATCATACTAAAGTGCATGTTTCTAATTGAAAAGTAGATAATAATGTGTGATTCATCAACATCTTATATGGTTTAGATGAGAACAGATTATTTATATTCATGATGTTGAATGATACAGCCTGATTTTTCTATTTATTGATGGACTGTAAACCCTTGTCCAGTGTTACGTTTCTGTCTGTTTTAGGGTTTCTTAACATGACCTTATTAACATTAAATTATAATTTAGTTTTTGACATTTTTAATTTGATTCAGAATTGTTCATATCCACATCACAATGCAACAAAAACAGATTATAACCTTTACAATACAGACAAGAACATCTTCAAGTAGTGCAAAATAAATCAGAACACTCATCTTTCTGTCTCTAGGCCCTCCATCTGCTCCTGTAAATGTCATCTCCTCTGTCAATGGGACCTCTGTGGTTTTAGACTGGGACCGCCCTCTTGACACAGGGGGGCGCAGTGACCTGCAGTACAGTGTGCTGTGCCAGAAATGTTCTGGGGAGGGCCCCTGCGAGGACTGTACAGCTTCTCCTGGAGGCAACGGTGGAGGGAAGGTGGGTGGTGGTGCAAGCATTGGTGTTGGGGGGGGAGGAGGGATTGTGGAGCGTTCGGGCAACGCTGTTGTGAGGTTCATCCCCCACCAGACTGGTCTGATGGAGCCCCGGGTGACGGTGCTGAATCTGGTGGCCCACACTAACTACTCCTTCCGCATCCTGGCCACAAATGCAGTGACTCACCTGAGCGATGAAGCATCACCGTATGCCATCGTCAACATCACAACAAACCAGGCAGGTAGGATTCATGCAGACAACATACACTATAAATGCTGATGTAGACTGACGTTTAAAATTTGAACAATAACAATGTGATATAAACGCTTTGGTAGGAGTCACTTACAGTGCTCTAAAAATGTATTTGTCTCCTTATAGATTTCTTCTGTTTCTACTTTTTTGTCACACTTACACATTTCACATCATCAAACAAATGTTACTACCTTTCAAAGATAACCTCAGTAAATGCAAAATGTAATTTTCATTTATTAAAGGAAAAAAGCTATCCAAACCAACCTGGTCCTAAGTGAAAAAGTAATTGCCCCTAAACTAATAGCTGGTTGTGCCACCATTGGCAGCAACAATTGCAACCAAGTGTTTGGAATAACTGGCAACAAGTATTTCAGGCCCTAATGTCTGTTAGACTCATTTTCACAAAACTTCTTAATAAACTATGAAAGACTTGTTTCTCATGGCTGTGAAAGAATGTTGCTGCTGGGCTTTGTATTATTGTCCTGCTGTACAACCCAAGTAAGATGATGGCCGGACATTCTCCTTCAGGATTTTCTGCTAGAGAGCAGAATTCATGATTCCATTAATTACAGCAAAATGTTCAGGTCCTGCAGCATCAAACCAGCCTCAGACTATCACACTACCACCACCGTGTTTGAAAATGGGTATAAAGTTCTTTTTCTGAAATGCAGTGTTAGTTTTATGCCAGATAAAATGGGACGCACACGTTTTGTCAGTCCATAGAATGTTTTCCCAGAAGGGATCATCAATTTATTTTCAGTATGTTTTTGGAAAATGTGAAGTTAGCCTGAGTGTTTTTTGTTTGTTAGTTTGTTTTTTGCTCAGTAATGAGTTTAGTCATGGAACTCTCCCATGGAGGCCATTCTTACCCTCTGTCCCTTTCTTATTGTTGAATCATTAACTCTGATCTCAACTAAGCCATATGAGGCCTGCAAGGCTTTAGATGTTGTTCTGGGTTCTTTTGAGACTGCCTAGATGAGTCATTGATGAGCTCTTGGAGTAATTTAAGGTTGGCTAAACAATCATGGGAAGGTTCACCACTGTTCCAAGTTTTCTTTGTTTGTGGATATTGGTTTATTTTAATTGACTCCTTGATTCTACAGGTCTGGCAGTAATCAGGCTTGGGTGTGGCGAGTGAAACTAAACTCAGCTTTCTAAAAACAAAAACAAAAAAAAAAAATCACTCAATTCACGTTTTAACAAGAAAGGAAATCACTTTTTCATGTTGGTTTGAATAGCTTTTTCAATTCAAGTAATACAATCGTCATTTAAAATCTGCATTTTGTATTTACTCAGAGTATCTTTGTCTGATATTGACATTTGTTGATCTGAAATATTTAAGTGTGACATTAAAAAAGAAAAACAGAAGAAATCTGAAAGATGGCATACAACATTGTACTGTCTTTACACTGCAGCTTCAGCAAAAGTTCAGTTCAGTTCAGTTTAGTTTAGACCTTTATTGTGGCTAAGGAGAAATTTGGTTTGCAGCAATGATTAAAATGACTCAAGAAAGCAATACAAGACAAAATATTTCAAGCAACTTGACCAAAAACAGACAAAACGTGCTTGTTTAAAAATTCTTTTGAAATATCAATAGTATTAATATAAACAAAACATTATGCAGTGCCACTTAAAATTTCAATGGGGATTTTACTGATTATCAATCACCTTTCTGAGTAAAATCAGCAAAAATCGTTGTCTCAAAAGGAGAACAAACTAAACCTGCCAGATTATGCAATGCTTGGCAATCTTTTACTGTTTATCATATCAAAATAAAAATATTCTTGATGATGACAATCCACAGGCTGTTCATCTTATTGTTTTTGTGGCTATCAGATACTACTTGCAAATAGCTGGTGAACATTTGGTCAATGTAGCATTTTGCAGTTTATTACATACAAATTTCTTTGTTAATCTGTATTTAATTAGGTTAAACAACATTTTTGCATAGAACAAACAATAAATACAACAAAAAAAATAACTTTAAACATGGCAATAAGGCGTTTCTGTTTACCTTTGAAAAAAATAGAATGCGATTAAAATCATTCAGTTTATGTTTAATTGGCATTTTACACCATGTATGAATAGAAAAACTTATTAGTTATTATTTATTTTGCTTGTTTGTTTCTTATAATAGAAAAAAATACAAATGAAATTATGAGACCTAAATCTGTTTGTTTTGGCCCTAAAAAGACCAGACCCTTGGTGGCTGAAAATATTCATATGAATAATTAACACAGTGATTGTAGCACTTTTTTGTAGAGTAAATCCTATTCTCCAGCTGATGAGGGATTCCAGTTAGAGAATGGCTTTAACAAATAATGTTTGTTTTGTTCTGAGAGCTTGTTGGCCCTGGAACCACATTCAGACAAAATGATATAATTTCACCACAGAGGTATCAACATCAAGAGTTGTACCTCTAAAGTATTTAACAGCTGCTCTAGTGTCAACTAGTTTTTTTTTCTCACAATTTTAACTCAAACATATATACTTATTTATTATTATCATTATTATTATTTGTTCTACAGCTCCATCTGAGGTGTTAGCCATCCGTCAGGAGAATACCAGTCAAAACAGTGTGACTCTGCTGTGGCACGAACCCAGCCAGCCCAACGGAGTCATTTTGGAGTATGACATCAAATACTATGAGAAGGTACTTAGCTCACATGTCACACAGGATGGGTTCACACACAGCCAAATAATAAAATAAATTAATTAATAAAAAAATTAATTAATTAACTTAAAAAATTAAAAACAAAAGGTAAAAGTAGCAATTTTTTTGAAAAGTTTAAAAGTTACAAAATACAAAAGTCATAGTGTCATAATAAATGGGGAAGGAGGCAAACCTAGAGTGCAGACTCAAACTTAAGAGGAGTTAATTTATTAAACTAAAGTAAACACAAACAAAGGGCTGACGTGGCAGCAAAATAAGAAAGAAAATCCAAACATAAAGTAACACGGCGTGGAGCAGAACATGACAATATGGAACCAAGAGCGGGGGAAACAGGAAACAATGATCCAGCAGAGTAGTGAGGTACAGTAAGTGACCAAGTTTTAAGCACGGAGGGTGACGAGGAAATTGGACACAGGTGGTTGGCAACAATTGACAGCAGGTGGAGGTGGGCGTGACAGGATCCGGGAGTAGCAACTGGGGAGGAGTTAATGGTAGCAATAAACAGGAACAGGGAGAAACTAAACTGAAACGATAACTCAACAAAAACAACAAATCGGAACATTTCCCAATCAAGCAGAACATTTTGATATATGCGTAGTTAAAATAGTGCAAAGTATGTGGAAGTAGTTTGATTGCAAAAAACTAACAAAATAAAAACACACTCAATAGAAACTACACCTAACAACTACAGCTCTATGGTTTTCCTGTTTATAAAGTAACACAACTGTGCAGAACGCTTTGAGAGATTCTTCACTCTACCTATGAGCTCACTGTCTTCAGAGAGCTGCAACAAAGCAAGATACTATAAATGCAAAGAGTGGCAGATGGTTAGACAGTGAATAACTTAATCTGGGAGAAAGATCCTGGTGACAGCTCTGCTAATTGAGAGGAAATGGGGGTCGAAAGGAAGAGGAAGATGAGACAATGCTGATTCTAACTTAGTCAAAGTGACAGTGACAGCAAGCTGCTGGTGGGTGTCTAAACCTCACAGTGAACTAATTGTGTGACTTTGGCAGAGCAGATGTATGTGTGTGTGGTAATGGAAATCATCTAATTGCAGAAGAGCAGCCTGGGAGCCTGCAGTCTCATAGCCAAACAAGCATGATGGTATAGGGAGCGCTGAAGGATGAACTTGTCCCTTTCTCTGTTGTCTTAATCTGGCCTTGCTTAGGAGGGAGGTGGGAAGGCTGTGGGGGATTTCAAGATTTCAAGTCAGCAATGTGATTTTGAAAGGTTTCTATAGTACCATAGTTAACAGGACCAAGTCACCAAGGGTGGTAGGCAGCTGCAGCATCTCATTACCTGAGAACAAGGAGTCCTTCATAAACAGACAAAAATGATCAACTTTAACAATCAGTCAGAAGCATCCTCAAATGTACTCCTCAACAAAGTGGGCATAGCAGTAACAAGAATAATCAACTTCAGTGTTAACACCTGGAAAAAACGCAACAATCTTTGATGAAATAACAAATACATGATTAAAAAAACTTTGCATACCACACAATGAGCCTGACAGTTTGCTTTTAAACATGTTCTGAATCTTAAATGAAGATACTGATATGACAAAAATTAGAAGATGAGATAAATATTTGATAAATATTTAAAAATGCAGATGAAACAATATCATGCTATTATTAAATACCACTTAAAATCCATCCATCTTCTACTGCCTATCTGTGGTTGGACTGTGGCAGCAACAGGTCCAGGAGAGAAACCCAGACACCCTTTTTCCCAGTGACACTCTCGAGTTACTCTTGGTGAATTCCAAGGCGTCCCCAGGCCAGAAAGGATATGTAATCCCTCCAGCAAGTTCTGGAGGGAGCAGAGGCTCTAAACCAAGCTCTCCCCTATCTCTAAGGCTGAACCCAGCCACTCTACAAAAGAAGCTCATTTTAGCAGCTTGTATCCAGGATCTCGTTCATTTGGTCATGATCCATACCTCATGACCGTATGTGAGAGATGGAACGTAAATGGACCAGTAAATTGAGAGCTTTGCCTTTTGACTCAACTGTTTCTTCACTATGACAGACAGAAGCAACAACATCATTACTGAAGACAAGGCCCCAATCCATCTCCTGCTCCATTGTGAAAAAGATTCCCAGATACCTGGACTTCTCCACTTGAGCGAAAGCAGTGAACATCATGAGCTTAAACACATCTGTTTTTTAAAGTCAATTTTAGTTATGGTACTGGATGAGACTGGCAAGTAAACAACTGTTTTTAGAAAGGCATCCATTTATTTATGTCCATATCTGTAACCCTCAGCCTCAGGCCCACTGATTTATACAAGAACATATATATATATATATAAATATAAAGTATAAATAATTTCATTTAAGGCTAAGTCATTTAACAAAAAAACCCCAGAGGACTGCTATTTTTAAAGGTTGTTACTTAAATGGGACTAAAACATGCTTTTTGTTGAGAACTTTGTTCAGGCTATACATTTTTTATGCAATAAAGAACTAAAATACTGATTGTAAAATGTTGTGACTTTGTGGTTTAGGTTTTCTTTGCTCTCTATTCAAGATGAAACTGCCTTTAAACAGAAAAAGTGGCTTTGGTTAGTACAGTGCCTAAAAACAACAGTCAGTTTAACTGTCTCCAAACAATACAACATTATTGCTCTCACCACTGTCTTGTAGGCCTTTCCTTTGCTGCCACCCTTTTGTCACAAGTCACTCCTGAAACGTTTCTCCATCCACTACATCCTGCCGAAACTCTCTCCTTCACCTCTTTACCTCACTCCCTGTTTTCCTGGACAGTCGACCCTAAGTACTGTTCTGCACCTTTGTGACTTCTGCTCCTTGTAGCCGCACTGTCCCACCTGCCTCCCTCTCATTCACACACATGTACTCTGTTATGCTACGGCTGACTGTCATCTCTTGTCTTTCAAGTCCATACCTCCACCTCTCCAAGTTCTCTTCCACCTGCTCCCTGTTCTCACCACAGATCACAGTGCCATCTGCAAACATCACAGTCCACGGGGATTCCTGCTTAACCTCAGCTGTTAGTTTGTCCATCACCAGAGCAAAAAAGAAGGGGCTCAGAGCCGATCCTTGATGCAGTCCCACCTCCACATTGAACTTATCTGTCATGCCTACAGTGCACCTCTCCACTGTCCTGCCGTCCTCAAACATGTCCTGTACTAGTTTAACATACTTCACTGCACTCCAGATTTCTTTTTACAACACTACACCTCCTCCCTCAAAACCCTGTTGGATGCTTTTTCTAAGTCCACACAACACTTTCCACACTTTCTGACGCTCTCTGTACTTCTCCATTGATATCCTCATAGCAAAGATGGCATCTATGGTGCTCTTTCTTGGCATAAAACCATACTGCTGCTCACAAGTAGTCACATCTTGTCTAAGTCCAACTCCCACAACCCTCCCAGATCTTCATCATGTGGCTCATCAACTTAATTCCCCTGTAGTTGCTACAACTCTGTACATCACCCTTGTTCTTAAAGATTAGCACCAACACACTTCTCCTCCATTCCTTGGGCATTTTCTCACTCTCAAAAATGCCATTGAATAATCAAAAACCTCACTGCCATCTCTTCTAGACATTTCCATCCCTCCACTGGTATGTCATCAGGTCCAACTGCCTTCTTCATCCTCTCCAAAGCTTTCTGATCTTCATCCTCACTAATCTTTTCTACTTCCTGGTCCACAGTTTCTATGACCTTAACTCTTCTTTCCCTTTCATTCACTTCTTTCATTAGTTCCTCAAAGTACTCCTTCCATCTTCCCATTACACTCTCCTCGCTTGTTAGAACATTACCATTTCTACTTTTAACAAGCCAAACCTGCTGCACATCCTTTCCAGCCTGGTCCCTCTGTCTTGCCAGCCGACACAAGTCCTTCTCTCTCTACTCAGTGTCCAGCCTCTTGTACAACTCATCATTTGCCTCCTGTTTTGCCTTTGCTACCTCCCTGTTTGTCCAACATTGCATCTCCCTATATTCCTGTCTCCTCTCTTCAGTCCTCTCTCTGTCCCATTTCCTCCTGACTAACCTCTTCCTCTGGATAACTTCCTGTACTTCACTATTCCACCACCAGGTCTCCTTTTCATCTTGTCTCTGTCCAGATGACACCAAGTCCCTTCCTACCTGTCTCTCTAATCATGGTGCTGTAGTAGCCCAATCATCTAGAAGCTCTTTTTTACCACCCAGAGCCTTTAACAGCTCATTACTGAACTCCTGACAACTTTCTTCCTTCCTCATCCCCCACCATTTGGTCCTCTTCTCTGCCTTTACTTTTTTCCTCTTCATCACCACATCACTCATCCTACACACCACCATCTGATGCTGTCTGGCCACACTCTCCCTGCCACAACCTTACAGTCCTTAATCTCCCTCAGGTCTACCTGCGTACTCCTGCATCCACTCTTATAGGTCACCCTGTGTTCCTCCCTCTTTTGGAAATAATTTTAATCTCTCTCTGCAAAATTCACCCCCATCTGTCCTTCCTGGTTCCTTTCCTTGACACCAAACCTGCCCATCACCTCCTCACCAACATGTCCATTCAGATCTGCTCTGATCACCACTCTCTCCTCCCTGGGAATACTCTCTATCACTTCAGCCAGGTCCTTCCAGAGTTTCTCTTTCTCTTCTGCATCACATCCAACCTGTGGAGCAGAACCACTGACAACATTCAGCATCAGCCCTTCACCTTCTACCTTCAGACACATCACCCTATCTGACACTCTTTTCACCTCGACCACATTCCTTGCCAACTCCTCCTTTAGGACCACCTGTACTCTATTTCTCTTCCTATACACACCATGGTAAAACAGCTTAAACCCTGCCTCAATGATGTGATTCTTGCTGTCCTTACACTTTGTCTGTTGTACACATAATACATCTACCTTCCTCTTCTGCATCATGTCACCCAGCTCTCTACCTTTGCCTGTCATTGTCCCTACGTTTAGAGCTGCTATCCTCAGTCCTACACTCTTGACTTCCCTCTTCTCCCTCTGTCTCCTGGCATATTTCCCTCCTCGTGGTCTTTGACTAACAGTAATACAATTTCTGCTGGCACTCTGTTTGTCAACAGCACCCGTGGCAGTCGTTGTTAACCCGAGCCTCGACCAATCCGGTATGGTGTCACTTGGATGAATTTGCATGTTAGTTTTGGCAGAAGTGTGTTACGCCAGATGCCCTTCCTGACACAACCCTCACCATTTACCCGGGCTTGGGACCAGCACAAGAGATACACTAGCTTGTGCTCCCCAGTAGCTAGTTTATATACACACATATATATATATATATCCATTAAGCTTGCCAATGGCTGCTAGAACGTCCTTGTTGGTGGCGGATGGACCCGAAGTGAGTGCAGGGCTCATATTAGCATTAGCACCTTCAGAGCCTGCCTGCTTATTCCGGTCGTCTATATTTTAATCCCTGGAGCCTTTGTCTTTTTTTTATTATTACCTTTGGGTTTTGTCATTTTGTTCATGATGTGTTCCCACACTACAGATAAACTAAGCAGAGGTTTCAAGATTTTACTAGATTGTTCTTTTTTATCAGTGGTTTGATAACTGCTGTTTTCAAAGCCTGGGGGAAAACACCTGAAGACAACGATGAGTTCGCTATTTGGATCAAATCATTAGCAACGACAGGCAAAACTTTCTTAAAGAAATGTGTGGGTAGGACATCCAGACAGCAGGAACTGGAGCTTAATTGACTTATAATTTCCTCTAGGGTTTTATAATTAAGTAGTTGAAATTGGGTCATTTTTTCTGCATTTGTTTTGTTTGGGCATAGCATTGGTACTGGCTTTGGAGTGGATGTGCAGATTAATCTTCTGATTTTTTGAATTTTCTCTGAAAAGAAACTGGAAAACTTGTTGCAGGCGGCATTAGATTGAAGTTCAGGTGGTAACGTCACAGGAGGGTTTGTGAGCCTGTCAACAGTAGCAAATAAAGCTCGAGCATTGTTAGTGGAAATTGTGTATAGAACTTTGTTGTTTACTAAATTTGTTCATGTTTTAATTAATATTACTCTTTGTATTTGCATTCTAAGTTGTAAAAACATTTTGTTATGAATGTGGTTTTCACAGTAAAAAAACAAATTTTCTGCTCGGATTTTATGTTTTTTTTATCTGATTTTAGGTCTTTTGTGTAAATACAGTAGGTCATTGAAAAAAATAACTTGAAATTAACACTTGGGAGGTTGTGCTGAAAAAAAAATACTCCAAACATGTCAGATTAAACCATTTTTAGGGTGAAATACAAATGAAAATCAAAAATGTCCAAATTCACTGTGGATTAAAAAGAGCATGTTTTTTTTCGAAGACTAACAAATGTTTGGCTTAATTTTTTTAATCATATAAGATACTTTAAATGGATGAAATATACAAAACGGAAATTCAATTCAGTTTATTTATGTAGCACCAGTATACAATAAAAGTGTCTCAAGTACCGGCTCCAGTGTCCCAAGGCTGGAATCAGTCTTTCCAAGGCACCACTTCTCAAAGTCTCAAGGGGGTCCCTTGCTCCTTGGAAACGCTCCACCTGCCTGTGTCTCAGTGGAGGTCAGCGAAGACGCCTCTTATCTGGCCACTCAAGAGGGGGTTGAGGATGACTACGCCACTCACTCAGCCTCCCAGACGGTCAACGACATCATGGCTCCGTCTTCCTGTGGCTCCAAGTTCCCCCAAGTCTGGCTCCATGTCTCCAGTGTTGCCCTGGTTAATTGTTGGTATTATGCTACAGTCAGGTCCTCTTTTTGTATCTCCTTGCAATCCTCTGTGTAAGTGTTTTGTTGTTGTTTTTGCTGCAACATCAGCCTTTTGTTTTCTTCAATAACAAATTAGTTATTTTGGGTTCCTCGTGTCAGTCTGCATTATGGGTCCAAATGCTTCTACAAAACCTGTCAGATTTAAGTGCTCTGCACTTTTATTGATGACCTCACATAGTAAGCACACTGAACTTGCAAAACAGTTCTGGGTCACTGCTTGTGTGGTTGACCGGCTGGCTCGTAGAGCAGTTTTTTATAAGGACTGGAGGGACCCCGAAATTCAGTCTCGACACAGGAGTAGAAAACAACATTATTGATTTTGCAGCAACAGGAGGAGAACCTCTGGAGTAGGTAAGTTGTGTTGGCAATGTGGGGATGAGGAATGCTTCCTGTCTGGTAAAGGAGGAAGGAAAATCCAAAAACAGGGTAGATCAGGTGATGGTCATGCACAGAGAGGCCGAGAGAGGTGAGAATAGTGAAATGGGCTGACAGGTGAGAATAAACCAGGTTGCAGGCAGGGGTCAGAGTCCAGGAAGGCAAAATCCAGCAGTAATCCGACAGGGGCCAGGCAGAAGGGAGGGTCCAGAAGACGTGGGCGTGGGTCGTAACGAGAAGGCTAGAACTGAAGTGCTGGAAGTCTACTTGCATAATGCTTTCGATAATCTGGCGGAGAAGATGAGGACATGCAGGGGTTATAAAGGGGTGAGACAACACAGGTCACAGGTGGAATGAATCAAGGTGATGAAGGCATGAGCCAGGCAGCAACTAAGACAAGGACTGGAATAGAACATAACATTACAGTTTTAGGAGATTTTTAGTGTGGTTTCTGCTTTTCTTTTTCTTTTTGTTTTTTCTCAGTTCGTGTGTACATGTGATTTTCTTTTTCGTTGTTTATCAACACTTTTTTGATGTTTCTGTGTCCAGCACAATGACTAGCTTTAGCAGTGACTAATGCTTTGACGGTCTTTGCTGTTTTGTCTGGATTATTCCAACATTCCACAATATGGACATTCAAGGAGTCTTTCGGACACGTCTATTGCTTCTTTTACTGGTCTTATGGAACTTAGTCCATAGCAACAAATCGAATCTCCCCGACGTCCAGCAGGTCACTTATTCCAGAGATGTTCTGCTACTGCTCGGATTCAACTCCCATCTTACCACTATCACAGACTCGTTTCCAGAGGAATTACTACGAAAAAACTCATCTAACATCGGCAACTCTACTCATTAAAAACATAAGGTAACCAGAAGGGGGCAAACCAAGGGTGGAGCCAGACTGAAGCGGGCGGCATGTTAACAGTGGCCACTCCCCTCTGTGATTTTAGCTAATGTGAGCTTGCTTCAGAATGAGCTTCAAGCTAATATAATCCATATGCATGGATACAGGACTGCTTCTATTTTAGCCTTCATGGAAGCCTGGCTGAATAACAATGACAGTGATAATACACTGTACATCGATGGTTTTGCTCCCCAAATAAGACTGGATAGGGATAGTGAGCTCACTGGCAAACAACACGGTAGTGGGGTTTGTCTTTATGTAAGCTCACGCTGGTGCATGTTGGTCATGGTGAGGAAGAAGTTTTACACCACATTCATTGAACTCTTGGCTGTTTCCCTTCGTCCCTTTTGTTTACCAAGGGAATATCCACAGCTCCTCTTCATTCTGGTGTACATTCACCCAAAAGCCAATGCTGTTGCTGTCACTGCCACTGAACATATTGCATCACTGAATAGACTGAAACACACCTCACCAGACTCACCAAAATATATTTTGGGTGAATTTAACCACTGCTCCCTTGGGAAACCCCTTAAAGGCTTTCATCAGTATTTCACATGCAACACCCGCCAGGGAAACGCTAGATAAATGTTTCGGGTCACTTCCAGATGCATTTAAGTCTGTTGTACTTCCCCCTCTAGGGTCTGCTGACCACAAAACTGTTCTGCTCATTTTGGCATGCAATCCTATTATAAGGAGAGTTAGGAAGGTTACTCAGAACATCAAACAATGGACTAATGACAGCATTCTAGCTCTCCAAGGATGTCTTGAGTCCACAAACTGGACTAACCTTTTAACCCCCTCCAACGATCTCACTGAGCAAGTGGACATGGTTTCTTCTTATGTCTTATTCTAGATGTACAGTATTATTATCTCCAAAACTGTCACAATTTTCCCCAACAATTATCCCTGGGTTACTAAAGAGCTTAAAGAAATCCTCAATACAAAGAAGAGGATTTTTTTACTGGTTCAGAATATGAGAAGAAAGAGGTCAACAAGGAAGATATGCTTACCATAAAAACTGCTATGCTGAAATACAAAAACAAAGTGGAGAAAAAAAGATTACACAGGGGAACATCCTCCCTTCCCAACAACCTCAATTTCTTCTTCACCAGATTTGAGAGATCTGGTCAACACTTACAAGCAGTGGCACTCTTACCTTTAACACAGAGAATGTGGTGAGAGCTTTGAGGAGGGCTAAAAAATCATGCTTACCTGGCTTGGATAACATCAGCAGCTGTGTTTTAAGGTACTGTGCTGAACAGCTGGGAGAAGTGTTTCCAAATATGGAAACTCTCCACAATCATTCCTTTCTCTAAAAAGAACACCACTAAAGTACTCACTGCCCTCATATCCCTTGTGATGAAAGCTATGGAGAGAATTGTTAAACAGCATGTCATTCAAATAACAATCTCTCTGACTGATCCCCTCCAATTTGCATATCGCACAAGTCGAGGTGTTGATGATCCCAAAATATTCATCCTGTTTACTGTACACAGACATCTTGAGCTACCTAAGTCCTCAGCCAGACTCTTGTTTGTGGATTTCTCCTCCACATTCAATGCCCTTCAGCCTCACATCTTAGCCAATAAACTCTCTACCTGCTTTCAGCTGGATGACCAGCTCATCTTGTGGTTACTGATAACCCACAGATCACAAAGAGTGCTGGTCAACTCCCCTTTTTCTGACTTGTTTTACACCTCCACAGGTTCTCCATAGGGCTGCATTTTTTCCCTGCTGCTCTTTATCCTTTATACTGATGACTGTAGAGCTAGTCAGCCCAACTCTTACTTGGTGAAATATGCTGATGACACAGTTCTCCTGTCTCTGCTGTCAGTCCCTTCACAGCATCACGGAGCAACTCTCCAGGAGTTTGTGGATTGGTGTGACAGCTCTTGTCTGTAACTGAACATCAACAAGACCAAACATATCATGGTAACTTTTCCTAAATAGCCGTCTACAGCAGTCACTACCTATATTCACGGAGAGCCTGTTGAGCTTGTGGAGAAGTAGAAATACCTGGGCATCATATTTGCTGAAATTCTCTGCCAACACGGAGGAGATCGTCAGAAAGTGTCACCAGAGGCAGTACCTCCTTAGGAAGCTTAATTCCTCTGGAGTAAGTAAGAACATTCTTCGGATATTTTACTATTCTTTCATCGAGAGTATCATCACTTTTTCCATAACCTGCTGGTTTCATTCTACTAGCCTTTGTAATGGCAGAATTTACTATAGGGTAACACCTGTTGTTTATAAGTCCTGATAATGTTATGACTTCTGTTCCAAGTCCCATGGGTTCTCACAGAATGAACTTGTTTATAGAAGTGATGTTGAATTTTCTTCCCTTGGGAACCAGACTGACTTGCCTTTCCCTAACTCCTCCTTCTGGTCCAGTATTTCAATATCTTTAATAAAAGCACCTGTGTTGACTGGGAGGACCAGAGCTTTGATTCGGAGCTTCCCTGTTCAGAACTGCTCTCTGTATTCTGTGCACATTATATAAATAAACCTGCTTGAGTGATTTCATCTAACAGTGCCTGGAAATTCATTTATTGCTGCCACAACACCTTCAGAATAGAATGCAGAAAGACAGTCACTGTCTGTTCCAAAATTATTGGATTACCCCTTAGGACCCTGTCTGTTGTTTATGAACATTTAATATGCAGGTTAGCGAACCGGATCATACGGGACTCTTCTCGTCATTTGAGTGGCCCTGCCTGTAGGACACAGAGGAGAATGGCTATTATTGTGCCCAGGGCTGTCCAGCTCTTGAACAAATATTTATTCATACAGACACACATCCTCCTTTCCAACATATATACACTCACACTTTATATGCCTATCCCTCATATACATTCACACATACATCTCCCACTTGTATTCATTTGCACTTGTTAATGTTTATTGTACTTCCTTTATTATTTTAGTTTGTATTTATTTTATGTATACTCTAAGTGCCTTGTTTAATTGCCCATCTGGGAATAAATAAAATTGAATTGAATGGGAAAATATTCAAATTTAGCTGTGATTTACATCATCTGTACTTTTGCCTATGTTTTCAGTGTAAGTAAGTCCACAACTTGGTAAACATGCAGATCTCTAGAAACCTTGTCTTTGTCTTTTAATGTGTATATTTCTTCAACAGGATAATGAAGAGCACAGCTATTCCACCCTGAAGTCAAAAAACACCAGTGTGCGAGTGACAGGGCTGAAGCCAGGCACCAAGTACATATTCCAGGTCCGAGCCAGAACTTCAGCCGGCTGTGGACGCTTCAGCCAGAACATAGAGATTCAGACGGGAAAAGCAGGTAATTTCAAAGAGACAGTTGGTGATTTTTGAAGTGGTGTTCTATCAAATAATTATTAATAGTTAGTACCTTATCGACCGTGATGTCAGTCACAGAGCACAGAGTATGGAGAAAAAAACTGTTCGTCCAGACTATGCTAAACAGTAACCAAATTTAAATGAAAGCCCATTTTTTAATGTTTTTCAGGTTTACAAACAAGTAATTCTCAAAAATGAGATACCTGTGTGAATGAATGCTACACTAGTTAATAATAAACTTACATTTTTGAATGACATCATTTGTTTTGTTTGTTGCCGTTTTCTCAGCCAAACAGTGTCAGTGTTACTATGCAAATTATGTTTGCTGAACCTTTATATGCATAGGCTCCTGCTGAATGGAGCAATTAGAGCGGCTGCTCCCTCATTTATTTAAAGGTGGGGAGCAAACATGTTTTGTTCCACAATTTTTTTAATTTGAAAACAATGTTATCACTCCCAGGAAAAATACAACAGCAAGTAGTGTTTATTGTTTCTATTTTTTCTCAGTTACAAACTAAAACATTTATATTAAAATATAATCATAACATTCTACACTTTCCTTCCTCAACTTTGACTTGGTTCAGTCCAACTCAACTGGAGGCTTGTAGCCACTAGCTCACTAATCAGCATTCAGCTGTGGAGATGAGGAAACAAAACTAAAACCAGTTTTTAAAGTGTTAAAACGGTGTTGTATATGTTTCTTACTATGAATCACACAGGAAATAATACAAAAAAATAGTGATGTCATGCTTTTTAGGAAAGAAAGAAATCCACAAGTTCATAAAATATGGAAAATAAGCCTTTCTGCTGCTCTAATATTGGCATCTACCCAGGCCAAAGCTCATATATGGAGGTGTGTGAAACCCAATGTGAGGATTTTGTGCTGAAAAGAGACGTCCAAGAAAAATCTGGACAGAATATAGCCTAAACACAAAAGTCTTGTAAATGTTTACATCTGTTTCAGATAAGCATTTAGCTGCATTTTGTTTAAAAATGGAAAGAAAAAATTATCAATGCTTCTTTTGAAGTTAGTAGTGGGCCATATATAAAAATTACCGGGGCTTGAAGGCCATGGGAAATAATTTGTAAAACTTTATCATCAACCACAACTTCATCAAGGACCATGAGCATTCAGTCTAACACAGTTTTAGCATAAAAAAGTGCCTTTTGATTAGGTAATGTCCAAGCTACTCACAAGGATGCTATTACAGATGTTGTGAAAAGATTCAAGTAACACCTGCACATTATCCTGTTCTTGCAATTCTTCTGGAAAACTTACAGAAAAAGAGGTATGATTTGACTTTTGTTGTCTTTTCACACTTTCATTAAACACTGGTTGCTGTTGGCAAAGTGAACAAAAAAATAAATTTCAGTCCATTTGCTTAGAAATGGTCAAATTTATAAACCTGCTTTCCATTTTTTTGGTTTTGAAAGAGACACTGACGCTTGTAGTGAGCTTAGCTAATGCTACTTTTGTTGTTGTCTTCCATCTGTACTACAGGCTAACAGCACAGGTCAAATGGATGGGTCAATCAGCCAACTGCTTACAGGTGCGCATGTTTACCCACCCCACCTTTCTCGTTGTTATGGTTACCAAAGTTTGTCTGTTTGACAAAGGCAGAATTTTACTGGATTAATGTGAGGCTCAACGTATGGAAGTAGCTCAGATATGTATTGCACATTTTGAGCATATTATGGCAGATTTGTGGAGGCCAAACAACTTTTAAAAAGGATTGTCTCCTGCTCACAACCTGCTTGTTGAATAGACCTGGTGTAGATGTTCGATATCAGCTAATGTAGCATTCTTTTACAGCGCTGAGTTGTTTTTGAGAGAGTTGGTTTATAAACCTCGAAAAACACAATAAAAAATGGACCCTTGATTGGCTAGCCATTAGCCTAGTTTCAACAAAGACTCCTGCCCTTTTCCGTATTCTCCCTGTGCTCAGTGACTGATAAGATACTAACTACCAATCCATCCATCCATCTATTCATTCCTTACTCACATGCAGAGTTGCCGGAAGATGATGACTATCTCCAGCAGCCACTGAGCAAGAGGTGGGATACATCCTGGACAGGTTGCTGGTCCTTTACTGAATTTGACAGAACATCAACTTAAAATTGACCAGACTATTTCTTGAAGGAGCAAAGTCACAGGAGAGGGAAAATATCAATGAATTGTTTGCTCCAACCTCCTGTCTGGCATGAGCCATGGGAAGCCATTTGGTATGGTGTAAAAGGTGTGCTGTCTGGCCTGGCCTGAGGCCAAATAAGTTCTGGTGTCATTTAGGCCAGCGGACGGTGCAGTCCATTGTCCTCTTCCAATGATCTATGCTTTGCTGTTTATTACTCCTGTTAGCAAAACGGCAACCTCTCGCAACTTCAAACAGGAGCACTATGTGGGGGTTAGGTTGGGAATTTGCATGAGCAACTCCACCTGAGACCAGAATACAGAATGTTACTAAAAATGATTTTACTAGAATATTCTTCACTCCTAATATGGGATTTGGCAGCTAATATGCAGAGCAGACAGCAGGTCTGCAAAACCTCCGGCCTAGTGGGAGTCCCAGGGCTGTTTCACTGACAAAGTCTCCCTTGGTTCAGCTACTCTCTGAACCAAAACTCTCCTCTCCAAGATACTGACTTATTTTCATACTCTGAAAACAACACAACTCCATCATAGCCAGAGTAGTCCTGACTGCTTAATGCTGAGCTGTTCCCAGGTCAATGTGAGTGTTATCAGCATTATCTGGTAAACTACCTGCTGACCAGACTAAAAGATCTACAAAAACAATGTGATACATTGTTGTTGGAGACAGTGCAGATAATATTAATGTAACATTAAGTATTGCCCACTGCTAATGGCAAAATAATGGTAATGCTTTTGCCCCTGTTTGTGAATGTGTTCATTTGTCTGTACTGTTAGCAAAGTATCTCATGAACCACTGAATGGATTTTAAAGAAACTTTCAGAAAGTAATCACTGGGTTGACACCTATAACTGATTAATCATCGAACTTAACTCAATTCAATATAGATTTTGCATGGGATTGTGCAAAACACTATTTTCAAGGTTTGCCCAAGACGACAATAACTTTATAGTGTTACAACAAAAAAGATCTTAGTCTAAAACTCTGGCATGAAAGGTGGCAGGGATTATGAATTCCTTCAAGGAATGTTAGGCCTTTAATTTGACAGAACCTAATTGTTGGCTTATAATTTGTTTCCCTTCCTGTGTGTTCTTTTTGAGTCACAAAATAAAACATTTATTACTTCTTTCTCTGCTATATCAGACCAAACAAAAGCTTATATCTTGTTTAAAATTGACTGATCTAGACTTCAGCACACCGTGGGATCCTCATTGCAGGTGATGGAGCGTGATTGATTCACCCACTGAGCTGGAGAAACACTATAAAGGCCAGCTCCTGCACAATCTATGCTAGCAAGATGAACATTTGTGCCGTCATTTTGAGAAGTTCTCTGTGTGGAAACTAAGTGTTCTTACTCACTAAGAAAAGGGCAGCAGACCATAAATATCAGAACAAAAACGCTAAACTCAGTGAAGAAACCCACTATTTTGCCAGAAAGTGTTTTTCAAAGAACGTGAAATTACTTTTCATTCATGAGTATTTTGTCTTAGTTTTGTATTAGTTCATAAATCATTAACACAACCTTTTCAGTCCGTGCCTCTCTTATCCTCTATGTTTTTATATGACAGTAAATATAAAACACACACATCCTGTATGGTAACACACTTTTTAAATGTCCATTGTACTTTGCACAAGTTAGCAAAATTGTAAAATGATTAAAATCTGTTCAGGAATGTTTTTTTTTCCTTAAAGCTCTGTTATTCATAACACACACACACACACACACACACACACACACATACACACACACACACACACACACACATACACACACACACATTTTGGATGCACTGTTTCTTAACTTGCAAAGCTCTAAAAAAAGTCAGCTGTTAATTGTCAATGTAAAAACTAAAATAAGTTGGAATTGTTTTTTACAGTAAAAAAAAAACTGATTTAATATTTTTGCTATATTGCCCACCCTAAATGTATATCCTCTCTCTAAGTTATTAGTCTAAGTGAAATTGACTTGAGACATTGGTAGTAGAGCTCTGGTTACACAAAGAAGACATTTTAAGGAAAAAGGAAATCAAAAAAACTGTCATTACATGAATGTCATTTAGTGAAACACTTCCACAAAACATTCCATGGACCCATTTGTCTGACCTAAAACTTAAAAAACTTGTTTTTAGTTTTTAGCCAATAAATGCCTAGGTGGTGTGATTAGGGGGGTGGAGTTACTGTCCTGGGTTCATGATGTGTGCTGTGCCCCAACCAGCTCCTACAGATTCTGAAGAACCAAGAACGAGGTTACTGTCCCGTTGTTTATTAGTGGAAATGGAGGAAAAAAACTTTTTTGAATACAAAGAAATGTTGGAAGACTTTGCGGGAGTAATGGATATACAACCATACCAATATGAACCTGAACCGACAGCTGGATCTCTGGAATCCAGTGAAAACCCTTCAGATTTGAATTCTGATAATCACAATGACCGTTATAACTGACAAAACAATGTGCATAATAACCAAGTTGGAAATGTGGAATGATGAGAACCGATTACCCCCAGATCATTGTCATGACATCAGTACACAACACTGTAAATAAACGTAAAGACGGCAGGAGAGAGCTAACGTTGCTAACTTGAAGCTAACCCATTGCTTACTCATTAAAAAAACATCTGTGCGCTTGTGGAGAGTTTATAAACTCTCACATCAGAGTAAACTAATAAATAGCAGTCTCAGACTATGACATTTGTTTAATCAGACTTGGATTGTCTATATTTTTTATCAACAAAATGCACTGAATTACAAATTGATCTTAGGCTGTCATGCCCATCAGACAGTCCTCCTCTCCATTTACCTTTCTTTTAAAATTAAAAATAGTTGGGACTGCTCCTGGCAAAAAGGTCCTGCTTCTTTGGCATTTTGGCATGAAACCAATCCACTGCATTAATAAGGGTCGGAACTTGCAGTACTCCTCTTTGAAGTGGTTTGAACCAGAGTTCCGAAAGTAGTAGAAGCCAAAAAATGAAACTTCAGTGGTATTTTTGCTGAACTGCTGAATGCTTGTAAAGCAGCACATATTGGGGGTAAGGGGGTGGTGGTGGGGTGGGGTGGGGTCACGGAAAAAGGCAAAAACACCCCAGTGTTTTTGTCAATATTCACTATTTTTAAAAAATGGTATATATATATCATATTTATGATTTTCTTTCAACTGATGTTGACGTCAAAAGAGTTTTGAGTTCTGTTACATGAAATTATCTTCTGGTCTGGTTAGAATGAATACAGCACTTGGTCATGTTATTACACTAGTGATAACACAGCAGGTCAGCATTTTGCCTCTGATAATGCTTGAATGGACTTGTTGGAAGGCTTATTATAGAAATCTATTCACATTATGCTTGATATATGTTTAAGTAAAAAAAGGATTTGTATGACTGCTTATATTCATAAGCAATCATACAAATCCTTTTTGTATGACGATACAGCATACAGTACAGACAAAATGTTAACAATGTGAGGCTTTCACATGTAAAAGATAGAGTGATGCACAAAGGTCTTTCCAAGATGGCTACCAAAAGTCGCACCTAGCACCATCAGTGGCAATTCTAGTATTTCTCCATTTCAGTGGGTTCACAATCGTTCTGAACATGGATATAAGTTTCATAGTGTAGTCACGGTGGTTGATCATCACAGTGGCCTCATAGTGAGCACAGTGACAGCGTGTCCGTAATGTGGAGCCTGAATGCACCAGTGTAACTTAGTGGTTAAAACAGGACTGGCTGCACTGGCCTCATGCCTGGGCTGCAACAGTGATTGTGACAAAGTCACAGAAACAACTTAGTGAAGACACATTACCTTCAACAACATAAATATAAAGAACATATAAAATAGAGGTTAAAAAAGAAAGAAAGAGTCCTGTAGGAGGGGTATTGTACATTGCTTTTGCACTTTGAACTGTACATTACACATAAAGTCCAGTTGTGTGTTGTAGTGACCATGTTGCAAGTTAAATGTTTGTTTGGGTTACTGGGTGGTTCCTACTCATCATTCCTCTTCATCATTGGGGGCGGCAGTGGTAGGGGTTTGTCTTGTGATCGGAGGGTTGCTGGTTCGAACCCCCGCTCCAGCTGTCCCAGCTTGTGTCCTTGGACAAGACACTTCACCCGCCTTGCGCCTTGCGAGAGGGCTCGGTGGCGCCGGCGTGATGGCAGCCTCACCTCTGTCAGCCCGCCCCAGGGCAGCTGTGGCTACAATGTAGCTTACCTCCATCAGTGTGAGGATGAATGGGTGAATGATTGTAGCTAGATAAAGCGCTATATAAGTGCAAGCTTATATAGCCCTATCCCCTATCCTCCTGTGACCCCTGGGACATCAGGCTGTACTGATCACTGAACAGCTGATGACATTGTGTAGAGGATGACTGGCATTGTCCAGAATGTCCAGCAGTCTTCAAAGTTCTCTTCTCTGCTGCTGACACCAGAGAGTCCAACCACAGAGCTAGCCTACAGCTTTATCATGATGCGGGCAAAGGGAAATATGTTAGTAAACTAACAATGACACTACATGGATGTTATATTATTACATGCAGACAGGTCATATCAACACTACAACGCAAGTTTTTTTAAACTGAGATTTTCTGCTACATCTGCTCATTTCAAAGACAAAAGACAGGGCTTTTCAGAAATGGTGACAACATAGTCACAGTTGTAAAGAGGAGGGTTTCTGGTTTTGAAACCTCAGGCTCTTGTCTCTAGGTTTGTGAATGATGTAGTCTCATTGGCCTCTTCAGTGCACAGCCGAGTGTGAAGAGGCTGGGATGAGAGTCATCTCCTCTAAAGTGGGAGTCGTACTCCATGAGAAGTCATTAAGTCATGACAAGGCCGAGCGTGGACGGAGTCAGAATGAGAGAACGCAGACAAAGGTTTAACCTTTTATTTGAAAACACCAGACAATTGGGCTCGCTAGCGTTAAGAGTGGCACTCACGGTCTGGAATCGGGCTTGGTCTGGAACTGGAACGATCACCAGGAGTTGCGAGGTGGAAGCAGCAACGATCGTCCGTGAGGGGATTCGGCAGTCGGGTAAGTCCAGAGCAAACAAATCCAGGCAGGGGTAATACACAAGGTGAGGTCCAGAGAGTGAGAGCCAGGGTCGTTACCAGGTGTCAGAGTCCGAGAAGGTGTCCGGTAAGGAGTAGGCTGAAGGCGAGGGTCGAGAGACAGGCAAGGGGTCAAAAACGAGGCAGGCATGAACTGGGAATAAGTGCTGAACATCTACTAGGTATAAACCGGTCAATAATCTGGCAAGGAATGAGTGTGAGCTGTGATCTTAAATACTGGGTGAAGCAGGTGAGACTAATGGTCGTGATTGCAGAGGCGTGGAACTAGGAGGCGTGGCAAGGCTGTGGAAAGTTACTGGAAACTGTGGTCTGTGAGGAGGAGGCATGGCAGGAACAGTGAACTGTGACAAAGTCAGCTCTCATTCACATGGTTGCATGATGAAAATTGCATCATTTTATTATCATAGCAGCTTTACAACACAAGGCCATGGCCAAATTTTTTCTCACGGGGTTTGTGCCAAGTATTGTGTGATTTGTCAAACGTTGTTGAGGGTGTGTTTTTGCGGAAAAGCCTTAATTGAGTCGTTTTGCTTTTTCTGCTCCACTGAGAAGCAGCTGGCCAAGCTGTTAGAACAACTGTTCCAGCAAAACAAGGACAGCAGAGTTGAGAAGCTGAGGGGAAAAAACTGGGTTTCCATGCTGTAGGAGGAGGGAAGAGCTTCCTGGAAGTTCTGAGCCAAGTGTCTCATGGACTATGAAATGTGTGTGTGAAAACGAACATCTTGTAACCATGTGACCACAAACTAATTTATAAACTTTTTATGGAGTATGACAGAGCCTTCAGTCGGAAGCCATGGTTCTCAATAAGAAAAGGGTAACATGTTCCCTCAGGGTTGGGGATGGGTCTTGGCCTCAAGTGGAGGAGTTCAAGTAATTGTGTCTTATTCACGAGTGATTGTAGGATGGAGTGGGAGATGGACCAATGAATTGGCCCCTCGTCCACAGTACTATGGGTGTTGTTTCAGTCTGTCATGGTGATGAAAAAGTTGAGTCAAAAGGCAAAGATTCTCAATTTACTGGTCTGTGTATGTTCTAACTTTCACCTATGATCATGAGGTATGATTGAAATACTGAGACCCCAGATACAAGCAGCTAAAATGAGTTTCCTTTGTGGGGTGACCAGGCTCAGCCGTAGCAATAAAATAAAGATTTCCTTCATCTGGGGGGGAGCTCAAAGTAGAGCCGCTGTTCTTGTCACCATTAAACTGAAGTGGTTAAAATCTGAGTTTTGGGAGAATTTTTAGTGAAGAATGTCACTGGGATGCACTTGTTGGTGACAGAAAATTGGAAGAAAAAAGCAAGAAATTAGGTAAATTTTCAGTGAAAATTTCACTGAATTCTGAATGTTTGCAATCAAGTGATCAGTGAACTGTGAGGCTGTGTTTTACACAGACAATTTTTTATTGGCCTATTTATGTGTGCTCAGTTTGCAAAATTCTATATAGATTGTGCACATTTTTTGTTGTCCTCATTGTACCTGTCTTTGTTAACTTTGTACCCACCTTGGCAACCACTCCCATGTTTATGATTTAATCTCTTCCAATATGCTTTAGAAATAAAGAGATAGACACACAAATTTGATTTTTTTTTATTGGTAAATGAACTGTACTTATATAACGCCTTTCTAGCCAACCAGGTCACTTGAAGCCCTTTACAACACAATCTGTGCCCTCATTTACCCATTCACACACATATACAGCACTCTACTACATCTCTACACAACTAATCTTTCCTAATCATTCCTAACGTTGCTGGAGTATCTGAGAAACTCAGAAGGATTTTCTCCAAACACAACATCCCAGTACATTTCAAACCCAACAAGACTCTCAGGCAGAGGCTGGTCCACCCTAAGGACAAAACACCAAAACCCAAACTGAGCAGAGTTGTGTATGCAGTTCAGTGCAGCGAAGAATGTTCAAACCTTTATATTGGAGAGACCAAACAACCTCTCCACAGACGCATGGCTCAACACAGGAGAGCCACCTCTTCTGGACAGGACTCAGCTGTTCACCTACAACTCAAGGATAAGGGACACTCCTTTCAGGATCAAAATGTTCATATTTTGGACCGAGAAGACAGATGGTTTGAGAGGGGGGTAAAAGAAGCCATTTTTTTCAAAAAGGAGAAACTAACATTAAACAGAGGAGGAGGTCTCAGATTCCAGCTTTCAAAAACATATAATGGAGCTTTAGGCCTGATCCCCAGTCAGTTTCACTCCAATCAACACCTGCACTCATGTGACCAGAGTGGCCCATCAGTGAGTCAGACAAACAAGGATTCTAACGAGCCTCTATTGTGAGGAGAGTGAGAACAATTTGCAAGCAATCCAGCTTACATCACATCTCAGCTTTAAAAGCTCAACTCCACACTCTCTATTTCTGAATTGAGAAAGCTCCTCAGATGAGAAGCGACAGAATAGAAGTCCAGTTGTTTTTGTTTTTTAACTTTTTTGAATTTACCATGGCCTGGATGACTGAGAATCTACACCAGCAAACCTTTATAAATCATTTTTATTAAGCTTAATCAGTGATTTAGATTACATCCATATATCAATAGGCCACACAATGGAGGTAATTAGGGGTTCAGTGTCTTGCTTCAACATACGGTATACTGGTGGAATGGGACCTTCAACTATTTCATTGGAGGACAACTGCTCTAACCACATAGCTGCCCAATAATATTTGTTTATCATCAATGTTCTTGACCTGGGCATTCAGGGGCTGTAGCTCTGGATGTTTTCTGTCATAAAGAGAGCTCTTGTGCAGATGTCAAAATTAAGCTCTAGCTTTCTTTAATTAGGGAAACTAAACTGAAACGGGTTTAAGGCAGGTTTGAGATGCATGTGACAACCTTTTGACTATTTTGAAAATATCTGTTGCACAAATTTCTGAACATATTCAAAATTCAACTGACAAAATGGCAAGCCTTTGTGACTCACACAAGGAAATTGAGAACCCTCACAATTGTTTAGAGACATTTTGGACACTCCTTTAGGAATGATATTTGCCATCTAGTCTCCAAGAGTTGCAGCCCACTGAAATTCATGATTTAGCAAAGCTAAAATGTGTTTCCTTGTACTTTGATATGTTGTCTTTGTACTTTGATATGTCGAGCATATGAACATTCCCGCTACCTTATGGTGCAGGTGATCAATTCAGTATTTTTGTTGTAATACTGCTGGAAGTAAAAAAAATAAATACACGGAGCAAGAAATACCAGTTTCCAGAGTGTAGCTAGGGCCTCAGTCAGATGCCTAAACTCTGAGGCCAGCTGCTCTTTAATTTATTTCATATTCTGCCTGGAATGAACTGTGAATTTGTTGGCTATCAGTACAGACTGGTTTATCAAGTATTTTTTATTTCTTCTTTCCTTTGCCTTTATTATCTGTGTACATATTTTTAATGGTTTGAAGTACAGTTTCAGAGTAGATTGCATTATTAGCTGAATGTTTTACAACCATGATGCTGAGGACAAATGTTCATAATGCAAACATAAGATGAATAATAAAAATGTCTTGTCATTCTGACAAAGCTCCAAACTCCTGCCTTTCTTTCTTACGCATGTACATAGTAAATGTGTTTTTCTCAGTGTAAACAGGAAGCTAACGCGGTGTTTCTGTGTGTTTGCAGCTCCTCTGCATTACAACACCATGTCCATCATCTGGATCTGTATGGCACTAGTTTCTGGTTTGGTCACCTTTCTGGCCATCATCATCTGCAGGAAACGGCAAGGCTACACTTTACCACACTACCCATCGCTGCTGTGTGTGGAACACTTTTTTACGCTAATTTACTGTGCTTCTCTTTGTGTGTGTTGTGTGTGACTAAATTTCTTGTGTGCACCGTATATCTCACTGTTTTTATCACAAGTAGCAGTGGACACTTTTGAATTAGGAGGTACAGTGTTAGCATTCCTTGAACTTTTCTGCTTTTTGTCACATTTTAGCATAAGATTTGAATTATATATATCATATATCACATATGTGATATTGCAACACAAAGAGGTGCATAATTGAGAAGTGGAAGGTAAATAATTCATGGTTTTCAGTTTTTTCTTCCAATAAAAAAATCTGAGAAGTGTGACATACATTTTTTACCCCTCTTTCTCTGATACCCCAAACTAAAATCCAGTGCCTCTAACAGGTTGCTGTCAGAAGTCACCTTCCAGAAGGACAGCGACCCAAAGCATCCATTCTTGTGTTGGAATGGCCCAGTCTGTCAGGATTTGGGGTCTTGTTTGCTTTGTTCTTTGAGTTACTTTTGGGTTTATTGTTTCTTTTATTTTATTATTAATTGTCTGGGTTTTGTTCAGTCTTTGTTCTGTGTCTTTTTTTCTTGTCATTTTCTACTTCTCCTCAGTCAGCACTTGTTTGCCTGCCACGCCCATCTCGACCTGCTCGCAATTATAATTACTTACCTGTGCCTACTTCCCATAATTAACCTCTTTCTTTAAAACCCGGTCATCTCCCCCACCTACTCACTGGTTCATTGCTTTGTCGTGTCATAGTTGTCTTGCTCTTTGCTTTGTTCTTTGGCTTTAGTTTATGTTTTGTATTGCTCCCTTGTGAGCTTTTTTGTTTGTTTTATTTTAAATAAATCATTTTATTTTTGGATTTAAGATGAGTCTGCAAATTGGGTTCGATGTGATCTCCACTCAACTCGACACAGTCAAAGTCCAGAGCCTAAATCCAACTAAGAATCTGTGTGCAAGACTTGAAAACTGCTGTTCATAGACATTCTGAATCCAGTGGGAATGAGGCTGAGCCAATTTGTAAAAAAAAAATAACTCTTTAGATGTGCAAAGCTGGTAGAGATAAAGCCCAAGAATTGTAGCTAGAGTTGCAGCAAAAGGTGGCTTTATAAAGTATTGACTCAGAGGGGTTGAATACAAATGCAAGCCACAATTTTCAGATTTTATTTGTAAAAAAAGTACAACTCCAATTAAAAAAGTTGTGGGAAGTTGTGTAAAATGGAATTAAAACAGCATGCAATAATCTGTAAAGCTCATAAATCAATATTTTATTCACAATGGAACATAGGAAACATCAAATGTTAAAACTAGGAAATTGTACCTTTTTTTTGTTTGTTTGTTTTTTCTTTCTTAAAAAAATGTAACTTAGAATGTATGGCAGCAGCATATATCAAAAAATGTTGGGACAAGGCAACAAAATGCTTTTACAGCCTTTTGTAAGTGGTATAAAGAAACAGCTGGATGAGAATTATGCAACAGGTCAGTAAGAGGACTGGGTAGCAACAAAAACCATGATCATTTTACACAGGCTTAGCCCTTCTAAAGTAAAGAAGGGCAGAGGACCCCCAGCCTGTAAAAACTGTGTCTATAAATAGTGGAACATTTTCAGAATGAGGTCCCAGTAAAAGATTTCAATAATCTGGAGAATTATCTGTAAGTAAAGGACAATGCTGAAAGTCACCACTGGATAACAGATTTGATTCTGTTTTGTACATCACTTAGTTGGCTGAGAAACACTTCCACAAATCAGTGCCACACAGTTCACCTTGCTGTTCAAAGTACTGATTAAAGCTCTTCTGAACTGGCCTGCGTGCAGTCCAGACCTTCCACCAGTTGAAACCATTTGGTGAATCATGAAAATAAAAATCCATCAAAAAAACAGGATTGTTGAACAGTAAGGATCCTACATCAGACAAGAATGGGACAACATTCCTATCCAAAAACTCAATCAACTGGTCTCCTCAGTTCCTAGATTGTTGTTGAAGAAAAGAAGAGCGGATGCTTGACAGTGGAAAACATGATTTTTTTTTAATTACCTTGTTTTTTCTGCAACAAAATTACAGTTTCTTAGTCTCAGCATTTGATATGTTTACTATGTTCACACAATGTTACAACTTTTTCAGATTTGTGGGTGTATTATTTCCCTTTCCCATCACAATTATATTGTGTTGGTTTATCACATAAAATCCTAGTAAAATGTGTTGAAGTCTGTGGTTGTAACATAACAAAATGTGGAAAAGTTCAGGGATATTAATACTTTTTCAAGGAACTGTAGAAAGAAACATAAAAAATCAATGAAGAATACCTTCCTGCACATTATTACATTGTGCAGTAATAATTTGTGTGATGTTCTGTTGGTATTACAGATGATGTGTAGAGCTTTGATAACTTACACCTCCCTGTCTTCCCCCTTTCTTATTTAGCTAACCAGCCAATATAAAATTTCCACCTCAGTGTGGATTCAGTTATGTTAATTCATGTCCTTTAGCTTCAAAGCCAAATGCCCCCACTTATCCCATCAACATTTCACATGTCTCTTACTTACAAAGTTATGGTTCTATAGCAAATCATCATTTCACTGCCCTTAATTAATTCACACTCCTGCATTTATTAAGTTTGTGAAATCTATTGTGTTTAAGGAGAGAATGTTATTACAACACTGAGAACATAAGATGTTTTTCAGACATCTTACTTGATCCAGCAAATGCTACAAATATGGGTAGGGTGGATGCAGGGTGCACTCTTGCTCAAGAGTGCATCTATTGTGGGAAAACCAGACATTTTATTGCCCGTTGTCCTGTGTGGGCAAAAGGCCCACTAGTAATACAGGAGGCACTGGTGAGCTGTCTTACTGGATCTCCTGGTCTCCTTTAGCTGCCCACTGCTTTGTGTGCTAACAATAACCTTCCCCTCCTGACTCTTGTTGATTCTTATATGGAACAGAATTTCATCAGTAGTGATTTAGTAGAGCAGGTGCAAATCCCTATGAACATCATCCATTCTTCATTAATTGTTTCCTCTCCCAGTGGAGAAACTCTGGCCACCATTACATACAGGACTAAAGAGATCCACCTCATTGTTTCCAGCATCATTCACCATGCAGCGTCTCGGGGGGCAAATAGCAGTGCAGGGCTTGCCAATCTCTGGTGCTGAGATCATCGAGGTAATTCAAAACCTCCTCTGTGGCAAGGCCCCAGGGGTGGATGAGATTCGCCCAGAGTACCTTAAGGCTCTGGATGTTGTAGGGTTGTCTTGGTTGACACGATTCTGCAATATTGCGTGGACATCAGGGCAGTTCCCCTGAATTGGTAGACCAGGGTGGTCGTCCCCTTATTTAAAAAGGGGGGCCGCAGAGTATGTTACAACTACAGCAGGGTCACATTCCTAAGCCTTCCTAGTAGGGTCTATTCAGGAGTTCTGGAGAGGAGGGTCCACCGGATAATCAAATATTAGATTCAGGAAGAGCAGTGTGGTTTTCGTCCTGGTCGTGGAACACTGGACCAGCTCTATACCCTCAGCAGGGTCCTTGAGGGTGCATGGGAGTTCGCCCAACCAGTCTACATGTGTTTTGTGGACTTGGAGAAGGCGTTCGACCGTGTCCCTCGAGGAGTCC
>NC_051433.1:31118832-31121961 GCF_001649575.2 Kryptolebias marmoratus | reverse complement strand
GGAGGCCCAGAGGAAGACCCAGGACACGATGGAGGGACTATGTTTCTCGGCTGGCCTGGGAACGCCTTGGGATTCCCCCGGAGGAGCTGGCCCAAGTGGCTGGGGAGAGGGAAGTCTGGGTCTCCCTGCTTAGGCTGCTGCCCCCACGACCCATAACTGGATCAGCGAAAGTTAATGGATAGATTGATGGATGGATGGATTTAGTGTCTTGTAGAATTCACCCTTTCGCATCCCTAGTGAATGCAAGTTTTTCCTTTGTCAAAAAGAAAGACGAGACTCTCTCACCATGTATTGATTACTGAGAACGCAGTCATATCAGTGTCAAAAATAAATATCCAGTACCACTCATGGACCCTGTCTTTGAACATCTCCACTCTCCACTAAGATTTTCACCAAATTGGATTGAAGAAATGCCTACCATATGGTTTGAATTAAGAAGAGTTTGCGAAAAATCTGAAATTTTTGACAGCTCTAAAGTTACAGGAACATCTACTGTCAAAACTTCTATGAAATAATCTGTAAAAATCAAAAAACTTAAACTACACTGTGTAAAACTTTTGAAGATATCAAAATACTAGTTCAGACATATATACTCAAACTTTCTGTAACCTGTATGTCTGAGCTTACTTTCCCTTAATGATTAATTGCACTGTGCATTGTTTAGGCTAATAATTCATTAAGAAATATTATTGATTTATTACTTGTCATCAAAGACTGTTAGTAGAAATGCACCTCTACTGTACTGTATTCATCTCTCCGTATGTTTATCTGTGCGCATGCATGTGTGTATAGACACTGTGGCTACAGCAAAGCCTTCCAGGACTCTGATGAAGAGCAGATGCATTATCAGAACGGTCATGGTACGTTTGGCTTATTCCTCAGTTATCACCAATAATAAATTAGATCACATTTTTTTGATGGACTGCATTTTCATCCCTGCCTATTAAATTCATCCTTGGAGCAAACAATTTTCATCAGTCTCCAATTACAGGAAAGTGTTCTCCTTCCTCATCATGTCCTATTTGTTCTCTCCTTTTGTCTGACTGCTCCTCTCCTTCAGCTTTTTTGTCCTCTTTCATCAGGCTTTCCCTGCACACACCAGCGACAGGGGCTCAGATGCGATGCTGCTCTCATCCTCTGATATGTGACCAAATGCTAATGTTGTTTATCTTAGTGTCATTCCCTGATGCAAGGTTCTATATCGACCCACACACGTACGAGGACCCCTGCCAGGCAGTCCACGAGTTTGCCAGAGAAATTGAAGCTTCCAGGATCAAAATTGAGAAAATCATTGGCTCAGGTAAAAACTAGTGCCTGTGTGCACTTGTACACACAAAAAAGGAAGAAACGCACACACACACACACACACACACACACAGACTGAGAATCACTGGCTAAGCTAACTTAGAATCAGTGGCTGGAGTAAAGGCTGTGGTGTGCAGCAGAGAGGAGGATAGCAGAGTGGAATCTGAGCATTGCGTTGGGCTGTCAATCAGAGCTCCTCAGCCTGGTGGGGAATACTAACACTGTGTCATCTCCACAACACACCCTGCCTCATATATGTCTTCTACAGCCAGACATAAGAACAGAATGACAAGAGACAAACCACAATCACAGAAGTAAAAATAAGACGTGAGATAATTAGCTGCTGTATTTATTATGTGGACATTTTGTCTTAAAGTAGATTTCTTTCTCTTATCTTACCAAGCAAATAAACAGACACATTGTCATTTACACAAATGGCTTAAGAGGGGAATTAGCTTAGTGCATTGCATGTTCATTATAATCTGTAAAGAAATAATATGGTCATTTTTGAAGTGATGTTCTGTCAAATAATAGTTAGCTGATTGTCAGCCGTGACATCAGTCATAAAGCACAGAGTATGGAGAAAGAGGCAAAAATCTTTGTCCAGGCTAAGCTAATAGCTAGCTTGGAGAAACACTATTTAACTATTCACTATTAATTACTTTTTGACAGAACATCACTTAAAAGATGACTATTCCTTTCAAGGGTGGGAGGTGTTTAACGTGTTGCTGTTCTGTCATGTGTTCAGGGGAGTTTGGGGAGGTGTGCTATGGACGTATGAGGCTCCCAGGAAAAAGAGACACTGCAGTTGCATTGAAGACCCTAAAGGCAGGATATACAGAGAAGCAGAAGAAGGATTTTCTGGCCGAGGCATCCATAATGGCCCAGTTTGACCATCCAAATGTCATTCGATTGGAGGGAGTGGTAACTCACAGTAAGCTGATACTGAAAGCAAACGCCTGCATACAGCAGAAATGACCTGGCAGGTTGTGAGATACATGTACAGCTATGCAATTAATCAAACGTGTAGTTTCAATTTTAGTTTTGGTTCCAAACAATTACAAAAAACAAGTATTATTAGAATTAGAAATATTTGTCTATAATATATTGTTAAAAGTATTAGTTCAGCCATCCAAACCATTTAATTTGGGTGTTCCAATCACATCAATGGCTACAGGTGTGTAAAATCAAGCACCTAGGCATGCAGACAGCTTCTACAAACATTTGTGAAAGAATGGGTCACTCTCATGAGCTCAGTGAATTCCAGGGTGTGTCAGGATTCGTAAATATTCTAAAATGAGCAGCTCGGCGTCAGACAGACACGGGAGACCAAGATAATAGGAAGTGAGTTTATTTTACAGTGAATCGGGAGCAGGAATAATTACAGGAACCAGGAACCTGGAAGCAGAGAACGTGGTAAGTATTTCCTTGGTGAGGAAGGCAGGTAAGTATTATATCCACAGGTGGGAGGCCTTACTGTGTGAAGGATGATCCACGGCCTGGAGGTGAGTCCAAAGGTAGGTATTTTCCAGTAACAGGTTGGCAGATTCTCCAGGAGGTAGTAGGTAAGTATCCCTCACGAGGCAGGCAGACAGGCACAGGCAAACAGATAGGTAACTTATCTCCGAGGCAGGTGTCCACAGCAGACCAGACTGGGTCCACGCAGGTTAGGTAATCCTAGGTAGGTAGAAGCACGAAAAAATACAAAAAGCTCAGAAAGGGTTCACTAGAAAAGCTCGTAATTCACAAGAGGCTTAGCACATTACCACAGAGGCAAAACAATGCTCCAGCGCTGGTCTGGTTCCCACCACGGCCTTAAGTACC
>NC_051433.1:31106570-31114595 GCF_001649575.2 Kryptolebias marmoratus | reverse complement strand
TCTGCCACAGGTGTAGAGGGAGTGACGAGGAGCTGCCAATCAGCCGTCGAGACGGCCCACCAGGAAGTACAAAAATACTAAACCTCCAGAATCACCACAGGGTGGTACTGTGATAGGATGCCACCTGTGAGAGAAGTCCAGTCATGAAATTTCCTCGCTTCAAAATGTTCTACAGTCGACTGTTAGTGGTATTATAACAAACTGGAAGTAATTGGGAGTGCAAATAACTCAGCCATGAAGTGGTAAGCCATGTAAAATCAAAGAGTGGGCTCAGCGGATGCTGAGGTGCATAGTGCATAGAGGTCTCCAACGTTCTGCAGAGTCGGTAGCTACAGACCTCCAAAATTCAAGTGACCTTCAGATTAGCTCAAGAACAGTGCATAGAGAGCTTCATGGAATGAGTTTTCATGGCCAAGCAGCTACATCAAAGCCTTCCATCACCAAGTGCAAAGCAAAGCACACTGCTACTGGTCTCTAGAGCAGTGGAGACATGTTCTCTGGAGTTAACAATCATGCTTCTCTGTCTGGCAAATCGATGGACGAGTCTTGGTTTGGCAGTTGCCAGAACGGTCCTTGTCTGACTGCTTTGTGCAAAGTGTAAAGTTTGGTGGAAGGGAAACACTGTTGCATTGAGGACCCTAAAGGCAGTGTGGGGTTGTTTTTTTTTTAGGAGATGGGCTCATCTGCTTAGTTCTATCAATCAAATCAATCAAATGTTATTTGTATAGCACATTTCAGCAGCAAGGCATTTCAAGGTGCTTTACATAATTAAAAAACAAAATAAAAACAGCATGTGACAATGAATAAACAGTAAGAAAGAGACAAACATCAAAAACCCGCACTCTAACCCTAATTTAGCCATAAGCAGCTCTAAACAGGTGGGTTTTAAGTTGAGATTTAAAGGCACCCAGTGTTTCAGCTGTTTTACAGTTTTCTGGAAGTTTGTTCCAGATTTGTGGCGCATAGAAACTGAAAGCTGCTTCTCCTCATTTGGTTCTGGTTCTGGGGATGCAGAGCAGTCCAGAACCAGAAGATCTGAGGGGTCTAGACGGTTGGTACAGCGATAACAGATCTTTAAAGTATTGTGGTGCTAAACCGTTCAGTGATTTATAAACTAACAACAGTATTTTAAAGTCTATTCTTTGAGCTACAGGGAGCCAGTGTAGGGACTTTAAAACTGGTGTTATGTGCTCTATCATCCTGGTTTTAGTGAGAACACGAGCAGCTGCAGCTGTTTGATTGATTTATTAGTCAGACCTGTGAAGACGCTGTTGCAGTTTTCAATGTGGCTAAAGACAAACGCATGGATGCTCACGGCTGACCCGAAACAGGAGCGCTAATGTCGGCCAGCCGTTCTCTGCCGGCCCCTTCTCTCACTCGCGGCTGTTCACTTAGGGACGGCTAAGTCAGCCGTGAGCTAGACGCCGCTAACTCCGCCGAGCGCGAATATCCAACATCCAACTTTAAACTAACTTCACTGCGGTGTTTTGCTGAAATCTTTGTGGGCAAATGTGAAGCATTAGCGCACATTTTGGTTTCAGTCGCTGCTCCTGCACGCTCCAGGCATTCTGATGTTAACAGGATGTGACGTCACGTCTCTTCTTTGTAAGTTATTTTGGTTAAAGTTGCGGAAAAGTTGTGGTGTTTTGGGCAAAGTTGCGATTTCGCGGGGTTTGCTTGATTTTGCGTTAATAGTTGCGATCGCAACATCGCAAAATCCTGGAGGGACTGTCATAAAGGTATTTGCTATTCATATTCTCACTGATGGAAATGATGGGTACCTGTCATTCTCACTGTACCTGTCATCAGACGTCATTCACTGCTTGACAGTGGAGTCTAACAATTTTAACTTAATTAAGCCATAAAAGTAGTCATTGTGGCTTATTTTATTTTTTATATTTTACATTTATTTTTAAGCATATAAGGGATAAAGACAGGTCATTTGAAGTCTTGTCGGATCAGTATGTTGTAGAGGCTGTTGAAGCATTTCTCAGAGCATTGCACAGTCTGATTTTAGGGTGAATTTGAAAGGACATCCTCACTTAGGAAGTTTGGCAGCTTCCTTAAATCTTTTCCTCTTGCTTCATTCTGTAGAATGATGGAAACCAAATAGTTTGAAAATTACTTTCTAACCCCTCCCCTCCGACTGAAAAGCTCTAACATGTATGTTTTTGTTGTCCCTTAAGGTAAACCCGTAATGATAATTACAGAGTACATGGAGAATGGCTCTCTGGATGCTTTCCTCAGGGTCAGTATTCATCCTTTCAGCTGTTTCATCACTATGTTGCTTGTTTCTTTTCTGTGCCTTTCAGAAATAAGCAGTGAGTTTGTTTAATGTCTTTGTCCTTTTTGTTTTTTGAAATAAATTAATAGCATGAATGTCCTTTGCTTTTTTAGGTTGATAACTCCTTGCAGTGAATTGTAACAGTGAGCTCAGTTCATCAGTAGGATAAGGAAAAACCAGTAAAAAAAAAGCTACCTGAAAAAAGTCCCCCCCCCACACACACACACATGTAAAAACTTTAAAACTGTGAAAACAAAATCTATAAGCTGCACATGAATTGGGAACTTACTGAAGAAGTTCTTTTGATCTGCTATTTTGTCCTTTGCAAGTTCTCAAAACATGTCTGAAATCCTCCATAAGTTACAGTCAAAGCAATTAAGGATCGCACTTTGAAAACATAAAAAAAAAAAAATCCCTTTTGCACATATATTTTAATTTTGGAATTTTAGACATTTTGGTCAAACCTTCAAAATGATGGCTATAGCAGCCATCTTGAATAGGGTTAGCTCCAAAAGTTCATCAGTAAACAGTTCATCAATGTACATACAATGATTACTGAATTTCTTGAAAGTTCCATTAAAATTTATACAGTAGTTCATGAAATAATTTACTAACAGACAAACTGAGTTGACTTCAAATAGATCATGATAAAAATTTAAAAAAAAGAAAGAAAAAAGAGACAAGTATTATTGTCAAATAATATCTGCCGAGAGCGCAGGCATGAACAATCAATCTGCACATGGATCCGCTCCTTCCTGTTTATTGACCAATAGGAGAGGAGCTGGACCAAGAAGGCAGCCTCCTCATTTGCATATTGAGGCAGAAACGCACACGGTGAAGTAAAAAGAGGAGACTAGGAAATGTCAAAAGACATTTTTATAAGGAAAAGGCAAAACAAAATATATATATATATTTCTGCTTTAATTTTTGATTATGTCAGTTTCGGTCCTTAATCCAATGACTACTCTATGCAAATTTCAACCAAATTTGTTCAGTGATTTTTTTTCAATATTTTGGTAAGATACACTCAAACACACACAGACGTAGGCAAAAACATTACTGTCCGCCTTTGCCTTTTGCAATAACAACAAAACTAAAGATAGGAGCAATACTTGCTGTGTGCAGGAGAATTGTTGCTATTTTGATCAAACAGTGTCATCTACCCAAAGTCAAACAGCTCTACTATTTTCTCATATTAAAATACTTTAAATTAATGTTAAATGAAATTACTTTAATATTTGTACTTTATCTTTTGTCACTATCTTGATTTCCCCTGTTATCAAAACTGCTCATCTTCTCTGCTGTAAAATCATCTGTCATGATTTTTAACGTTGCCTCCTGACCTTTAAGTCCTGTTTTTCCTTTCCATTCTCATAGAGGCATGATGGCCAGTTTACCATCATCCAGCTGGTGGGGTTGCTGCGTGGTATCGCAGCAGGTATGACCTACCTGTCTGACCTGGGCTACATACACAGGGACCTGGCCGCTCGCAACATCCTGGTCAACAGCAATTTGGTGTGTAAGGTATCTGACTTCGGCCTGTCCCGAGTGCTGGAGGATGACCCTGAGGCTGCATACACCACCAGTGTGAGTTTTCACATTGAGGCAAGCATTAATACAGCAACACATGCACACACACACACACAGACACTAAGGTTGCCAAATTTATGTAGAAAAATAAAGGATGCTTACCACAGTCAAGCAGTGGTGCTAATAATAATACAAATCCAAATTTAAATCATGATCTCAGTATAGTGTTGATTGGAGGGGATGTCTTTTTTCTTACATTAGTAGACAGTCCCGTCCAATACAAACATGAGCAAATAGTAGAAGTCCTACAATTATTCTAGTGTTTTTCCTGTTTTAACGTTATGTCTGGTTACAATAAATGACCATCAGTCTATCAATTCACATAAAACACAATAATCTCTGAAATCAAACATCACAAAAAAATCTTCTGGCGCAAATCTGTCAACAAAACAGATCTTTAACACAAAAGTAGGGATAGAAGTTATTATTAGACTCCAAGAGCTCAAATATTTATTCCTGAGTTTGGCAGATTTTTTTTTTCTAACAATTTAATACCGATTGTGTTTCCTCTAATTGTTGACAGGTTTAGGCTGGTGGTGGTCTTAATGACTAACTTATTTTTTACTTCATTTGCTTTTCTTTTGCACTGCTCACAAAAGACAGAAAATAATGCAACAATATAGTTGGTACGGTCTGATTTGAAGGGTCTGAGATGGTAATATCTGATTCTTCCATGTTTAAATACAAAAAAATTAGGTTTAGAGTAAATAATAAGGCATAGTATGGCATATATAAATTCAAAACGACCAACTTGCTGTTTTTACCTTTTTTGGTGGGGTCCAAGTTTTATTTAGAGAAGTCAAACCCTTCTCTTTCACTGCATAATTTAAAGTACTTTATTACCAGTAAGTATAAATTTAATTGTATAGCACATTTCAGCACCAAGGCATTCAAAGTGTTGTAGTTTGCAGTAAACAAACAACAACAACAAAAACGTTACATTACGTTATTATAATTTATAAACTTTGATTGGTAATAAATGAGTTTTACAGTTTTTTATAATTGCTTCTACACTAAAATGTATTTTTTCAGTAAGAAAACTATGCACGCATGTATCAAATCCCCAGCCCAGATTTGTACAACCCTAAGCACAATATCAGCCTTACATCTTTGCGAAACATTGAGCACATTTAAATACTTTAGATACAGAAATATATCATGAAGTCCCTTCCTAAAAGTCTGACTTTTAAAATTATCTGACAAATAAGCGAAATGACTAAACACATCCACAAGCTGTGCAAACATGTATGTGCTTATAGGCTTTTTCATAACAATTCTGAAAACAAATTTCCCTTTTTATGTTTATAAATAAAAACCTCTTCACAAACTTAGCACAATATTACCGCCTGTTATCTAAACATCTGAGATGTTTAGTAAAATGAAACACTTTTGTAATGCTTATAGAATAATTTATAAAACTGTATTTTGTTGCCATATCAAACACATTTTTCAAATAATTTTAACTCTTTTAAAGTTTTCTAACCAGGCAAATCCTATTGAGATCACAGATCTCTTTTTCAAAGGAGGCCTGGAACTAAAGGCAGCCTAAACATCCATGTTTTTTGGGGGGAATGTGGGAGGAAACCGGAGTATCCAGATGAAACCAATGCAAACATGAGGAAAACATGCAAACTCCACACAGGACCAGGAACAACCCAGGGCTTAAATCCAGAACTTTCTCACACTGAGGCAACAGTGCTAACCACTGTTGATGAAATTAATTTCTGAATGGAAAACTTACACTGCTACTAATCATTTTTGGGTCCTCCGGAAAAAAAAACTAAAGCAATGAGCTAATGCACTGTTTTACATACTAACTTGTTCAAAAAAAATACAATATTTTAAAATGTAATTCATGCAAGACAACCATAAAGACAATGAAACATATGTTCAGGATTCAGAGATTGGAAGCAGCTGGTGCATCACATTTAAGCACACAGAAACAAAAGCCAGCTGAGACTTCCTCTGAATTACAGACCAAATCAGATGGGTTGTGGACACTGTTTGCATTTAGTAGAACTGATAACAATAAAAACTTTCTGGAAGTTCAATTTCCTTTATCTCTGTATCAACAGGAGCATTCCTGTTTCCACAAAGGAGAAAATAACACTAGAAAAAGCTGTTCAAGTATTCTGGAATCAACTCATATCTTCCAATATTAAACACACAGGCTGCAAACATCTTTTCACATTTCTAAAATTCAGGACTTTTTAGTCCCAAAATTTCAGTCAGCATTTCCTTATAGTTTAAAAAATACACAGTCTACATAAAATATAAAACACTGAACAACAAACTGTGCGATGCTCACTGATGACACATGGATGCATTTTACAGTTCATTCAGTTTTTAGCAATTTCATAATCGTGGAAAATCATGCAAAATTAACAGAGCCTGCAATTTTTCATGCTGATGCATAATTGTGAGTTTATCACAAATAAGGTAAGGTAAGTACATTTGGCTTCTTCCTTCTTCAGGGGGTACCACAGCAAGCAAACTCGCACTAACGATTTTAGCAATTGTTTTACGCTGGATGCCCTTTCTACCGCAACCTGGACTTAAACCCGCAACCTCAGGATTACAAGACCATGGCAAATATTCTGCAAAAATGGTCAAAAACATTGGTTTAAGTGACTGCTAACTCTCACCTGCAGGTGGCAGTATTTCTTACTTCTACTACACTGAGGCCTCAGCCTTACTTGGTGTCAATTTATCGTCCATGATCAATGTGGCAAGTAACAAAAAGTGACATTTACCATCATATGTAAAATCAAAGGACCAAATAAATCAGTATCTCTCTGTTCTCCATGAGAGTGGGAGAAAATTATTTTTCACACCTTGCAATAAGCTGCTTGATCACCAAAGGAAGTCTGCAATTGACTACCATTTACAAGGAATCAAACATTAACATGCCAAACAACACTTTGAGAAGAGGGGACAACCGAGGCAGGAACTAAATCACAATACTTCTTAACGATATCTGTAAATCAAGTTTTCTTGTGGTAACTAAATCAAAACACCCTTTGATGAAAAACACACTACCTTTCATGTTGTCATTCTTGACTTATTTTATTTCATGTAAGCTTCTCTAATATATTTTTTAGAATGTCCTATACTAATTTGAAAAATTTAAAGCTGTTCAGAACAGGGGTTATGTCAGTGTTTGCTTATATTGAGCTATTTAAACTCTTTAAAGAATAAAAACGTTTTTGTGTCCAATCTGTCTGCTTTATTTTTTTTTTCTATCTGTAGATTTTGGAAAGGGTTTATTGAGGAAAAAATACTAAAAAATTCCTTGCAAATATTTCTAAAGTAGGACCACAAAATCACAAAAACAATTGTGAAAACCTGGAGGGACTGATTTTAACTTCCACATTAGAACAAACCAGAAGGCAAAAAGGTTCATTATAAACTCAGTCCATGACTGCCTTTTTACAGCTTTTGTTCACAGCATCTTTTCATCTCAGGATTAGTCAGAGCCGTCAGCTCATCAGATAAGAGCAGTCAAGCCAGTCTCCTCAGCAGAGAAAACTGGGATGTCAGAGCTGCTCTGGACAGAATTGATTACAACAGTTTTACTCCAACAGCCAAACTATGTTTCACAGATGTTACTTTATTAAAAAAGAAATGGTGTGGAAATGTCTCTGGGGGATTCTGAAGGCAATTACTATGAATAAATGAGGACAAAGTATTGATTTTCTGGCTTACTACTTCAGTCTACCAGTCCTCCAGGTGTGCAATGAGTTAATAAAACCATAGTGGAGTGAGGGGGCGGGGCTAAGTTCAATATTGTGTTTAGATAACCACACAAATTCAACAATTATTTTTTGAGCACTTTGGGTCGGACTCTCCAATCTCCGGTGCTGAGGTCACTGAGGTGGTTAAAAAGCTCCGGGGGTGGATGAGATTCGTCCAGAGTTCCTTAAGGCCCTGGATGTTTTAGGGTTGTGTTGGTTAATGTGACTCTGCAATATCGCGTGGACATCGGGGACAGTTCCTCTGGATTGGCAGACCGGGGTGGTGGTCCCCTTATTCAAAAAGGGGGACCGGAGGGTGTGTTCCAATTACAGAGGGATCACACTCTTAAGCCTCCCTGGTAAGGTCTATTCGGGGGTTCTGGAGAGGAGGGTCCGTCGGATAGTTGAACCTCGGAT